>NW_027041348.1:0-91129 GCF_037179485.1 Ochlerotatus camptorhynchus
TGTTTTGGATGTCCTTTGTTTCGCCAATCGGTCGACGGTCAGCCAGATGAACAAGGGAGATCACTTTCCCTTTCGATGGCACTTACATTGACGTCATCGATGCAACCGATGGATCGGTAGCCGATAGCTGGTGAGCGCGAGAGAATTTCGGTGAAGATGTATTTTGTATATGTGTAAATTCACCACAGATTGTTTGGTTCAGGTTTTGTTTTAGGAGTAGTGGCAGGTCAAAATTAGTGTTAAGTAATACAAGGTCGAAGACGGTCCTGCGTGACCAATTTAGTGTTAAATGTTAAATGTTAAATGTAATAAATGTAAATTGGTAGAGTCCTGTTAGTAAAGAGTGGTGTTAAATAAAAAAAGTAGTTTTCTGTGCTGTGACCATTACGGAAGAATAACCATCACTTCATCGAACATCCCAACCCATCCACCGAGCTTAAACCGGTCCAGGTATCCTACATATTTGGTCCTTCGAGCCGGATGCCTAAGGACCGTGCCAGACAAGGACTCAAAGCTCGATCGGCGCCACAGGACTTTGGAAACAGCCGCATACCATCCAACAATCGTTTCATTGTGTTCCGCGGAAGAAAGGAGTGTCGCCATCATTTCGCGGAGTAATTAGCGAGGCATAATTGGATCATCGCCATCGCTAGTGGTGTCAAAGGGCATCAAGGGATCCATTGTCAACGAGTTTGCGCGTCGCTTGGGTAAGCGCCATAGAACTCTGGACACTGACTGTGGACTTTGGATTTCCGCTGGACATGTTCGAACGGCTTTCGGTGTGGACTGGACACTAACCGGAATTGGATTTCTGTTTCTCCAGGTAATTATAAAATTAGTGTATGTCCTACCGAAGTTTAGTTAGTCGTGATTCTAACACCTCTTTTCGAACCCTCTCTGGACTTAACACTCTTCGACCGTTAATATTTGGACCGACGATAATCAACCGGTATCGGTGAGGACAATCCTATTCTTCGAGGATTCCGTACTACTGTGCTGCATCTTTATTGGTTACTGGCAACTGTCGTTATTTCTGGCTAGCACTTCAGTCGCAACCATTCAGCTGAAACAACCTTTGGCCCTGGTTGTGGCCGTCATCAATATAAAATACCATCGGCCCTGGTTGTGGCCATTTTGAGCATCCGAGTCAACGTAGACCACGAGGAAATTCACAAGAAGAGGAAGCGCCATCGTATTTCGTCCAGGTTAGTGAAATAGAACTAGGTATATGTCTGCCTAAGCTTGGGCAGCAGAAATACACGTTTTAATTGAATTTACATCCTCTTCAATTATTGTGGACGTATCCCTGATTTGGCTACCGAGATTTCGATCATTTTGCACACCTTTATCGATTTGATTACGTCGCTGGATTCGTTGCTGGGTTTTTACCGCCGCTGGTTTCTCTGGGTGAGTTAGCCGCAGTATATGCCCGGCCGAAGCCGAATACTTTTGATGCTACATTTGGATTTCCTCCTCTTCTCCTAAATCATCATTAATAATCGTTTGGAGTTTCGAAGAATGGTGACGTCACAACTTGATTTGCTGATTTTGCCTACCATTGATAATTAATCGATTTGGGCACCCATTCAACCGATTGGACAATAGCGAAGCTGTTTGGTTTCTCCAGGTGAGCTGCCACTGTATATGTCCAGTCGAGGCTGGATTTTTTTGCTTACTACATGCTGGTTTCCTCTCCTCTCCGTTCGACCCACGAGTTAACAAGAATCAACTATCGTCAATATTGCGTGGTGTATCTCTGAAGCAGACTGATTGGTATTGCTGAACATTCTTTGGCGAAGTCTTCTGTTGCTAAGGTCAGTTAAGTCAGAATAGTGTGTGTCCGCCGAAGCAAAGGGACTCCGCGGAATACTACATCACTTCTTTATTTCATCCCACATTCGCTACCACCGTGTTGAGGAACAATGGCGCCTTCCAAGAAGTCGTCGTCTACTAAGAAGACATCGGGTTTGAAGCTGCTGATGACCAAATTGAAGCAGATTGACTCCGCTTTCAACGATATCCGTCGGTTCGCCGAGAAAATCCAGGAATCTACTTCCTCCACCCAAATCCTGCTTCGGCTGGAGAAAATCGATGACCTGTGGGAGAGGTATGGTGTAACTCTAGTGGAAATCCAATCTCACGACGATTTCGAAGAGCAAGATGAAGAGGGTGATGATCCACTCGAAAGCGGTAGTACACTTGATAAGCAGAGACAAGAGTTTAGTGACCGTTACTATGAGGTTAAGTCAATTTTAACAGATCAGGTTAAGGAAAGGCAGGAACCAGCTAGTTTGAATCAATCCATCCGCGGTGATCTTCCAACGTCAGTCACGCTTGATCGTGTCAGACTACCGCAGATTAAGCTGCAAACCTTCAACGGAGAGATAGAAGACTGGTTAAGTTTTCGGGATCTGTTCACTTCCTTGATCCATTGGAAGACAGATCTGCCCGACGTGGAAAAGTTTCATTACTTAAAGGGTTGTCTACAAGGGGAACCGAAAACTTTGATCGATTCGCTCCAGATCACAGCTGGAAACTACCAGGTCGCATGGGGAATGTTGATCAAGCGGTACAACAACAGCAAGCTATTGAAAAAGCGGCAAATTCAATCTCTCCTCAAATTACCCGGCCTCACCAAGGAATCCGCCTTTGAACTGCACGCTTTAGTCGAAGGTTTCGAGAAGGTCGTGCAAACTTTGGACCAGATCGTACAACCGGTCGACTACAAGGACCTCCTACTAGTGAATCTGTTGACGTCTCGCTTAGATCCATCCACTCGTCGCAGCTGGGAAGAGTTCTCTTCGACTAAAGATCAGGATACACTGAAGGAACTCACAGAATTTCTCCAACGACGAGTTCGTATTCTGGAATCCTTACCTTCCAAGGTTGCAGATGCTACCAAATCATCCCATCTACCTCCATCTAGGCATAAGGGCTCTGCAGTGAAGTCTAGTTTCAATTCCGTCCAAGCTTCCGGAGTGCGATGCCTAGCCTGTACTGGGAACCATCCTCTGTTCCAGTGTGGCACTTTTCAACGAATGTCAGTGACGGATAGAGATTCGTTGCTACGGTCGAATTCGTTGTGCAGGAATTGCTTCAGACAGGGCCACCAAGCCAAGGAATGTCAGTCGAAGTATTCCTGCAGGAATTGTAAGGGACGACATCACACGTTGGTCTGCTTTAAACCTGAAAGGGACTCCAACCCAAGGGCACCAACCAAAGGCAGCAACGTGGCCAAGGAAACTCCAGAAGCTATGTCTACTTCCACTCAATCGGTATCCAATATCGCTCCTCCCCAAGTAGCTAACCTGGCAGCTACTGACAGCTTGGTAGCCGGCACAGTGCACCAATGCTCGTCGAAGGTTTTATTGGCGACAGCAGTTGTCGTTGTTCAGGATAACGACGGCAATAGGATGCTAGCTCGCGCTCTTCTCGATTCAGGATCGGAGAGTAACTTTATCACCGAACATCTCAGCCAGCGTTTAAGGGTTTCTCGTAGCAAGGTGGATATTTCGGTTCTTGGCATTGGTCAGGCAGCATCCAAGGTCAAACAAAGGATTGTGGTAACGATTCGTTCCCGGCTGTCGGAATTCTCGCGCCAGATGGCCTTCCTGGTACTTCCGAAGGTAACAGCCAACCTACCAACCGCTAGCATCAACATCACCGGCTGGGCGATACCGGAAGGAATCGAGCTCGCTGACCCATCATTTTGTGTCTCGTCGGGAGTGGATCTCGTTCTGGGAATTGAAGCATTTTTCGACTTCTTCGACTCTGGCAGGAAGATCTCATTTGGAGAGCGACTTCCGACCTTACAGGACTCCGTTTTCGGTTGGATTGTCAGCGGAGGATTCGCAGAAGGAAATCAGGGTTTGCATATCAACTGCAACACTGCAAGTACGGGTCGCTTGGAGGAACTACTTACTCGTTTCTGGTCCATGGAGGAGGTAGACTCCAAGAACAATTATTCCCCGGAAGAGACTCGCTGTGAAGCTATTTTTTCGAGTACAGTACAGCGAGGAGCGGATGGCAGGTACTCTGTATCGCTTCCCAAAGATGAAAACGTCATTTCTCGGTTGGGCGAGTCTAAGGAGATCGCATTCCGACGTTTTCTAGGCACCGAGCGAAGGCTTTCTAAGGACGTAAACCACCGGAATCAGTACGTCGCCTTCATGGAGGAGTACGTACAATTGGGGCACATGCGGAAGGTCATAGATGACCAAGGATCGATCAAACGCTGTTTTCTTCCGCATCATCCGGTAGTAAAAGAGGCCAGCACCACCACCAAGGTCCGTGTGGTGTTCGACGCTTCATGCAAAACGTCTACGGGACTGTCGTTGAATGACGCATTACTGGTAGGGCCTGTAATACAGCAGGACATTCGATCCATCATCCTGCGCTGCTGTACGAAGCAGATAATGCTAGTTGCTGACGTGGAAAAAATGTTCCGTCAGATATTTGTTCTTTCTGTTGATCGACCACTCCAGTCCATCTTCTGGCGTCGTTCACCATCAGAGGAAGTTGAAATTTACGAGCTAAACACCGTCACTTATGGAACAAAACCGGCTCCGTTCCTTGCAACTCGCTCACTCAACCAATTAGCGATGGATGAAGGAAGGCGATATCCGTTAGCAGTCAAGGCAATCACAGAGGATACATATATGGACGATGTCATCACCGGTTGCGACAACCTAGAAGAGGCCAAGAAGTTGCAGAACCAACTGGATAAGATGACGAGTAGCGGTGGTTTTCGGCTCAGGAAATGGGCATCCAACTGTGCAGAGGTCCTGCACGATATCTCCGACGACAATCTAGCGATTCGTCCGGCGGACGGCATCAATCTCGATCCAGATCCGTCAGTAAAGGCTTTAGGTTTAACTTGGCTGCCCGGAAAAGATGTCTTCCGCTTCCAGCTTGATGTTCCCGCGGTCGATTCCGATGAAATTCTCTCCAAACGCAAGGTTTTGTCGATCATCGCTACGTTGTTTGATCCGCTAGGATTTATCGGTGCTACAACGACAGCTGCAAAGGTGTTCATGCAGCTTTTATGGACGTTGGAAGATGAAAATGGCAAGAAGTTAGATTGGGACCAGCCGTTACCTTCGACGGTGGGTGAGTCCTGGAGAAAACTTCATATTCAGCTACACATCCTTAACGAAATTCGGATAGATCGTTGCGTGATCATTCCCAACGCAGTGAAGGTAGAGGTCCATTGTTTTTCGGATGCGTCGAAGAAGGCATATGGTGCATGCCTCTACGTGCGAAGTCAAGATCAGGACGGGAATATGAAGGTTAGACTCCTATCGTCGAAATCCAAGGTCGCTCCTCTTAAAACTCAATCCATACCGAGGTTGGAGCTTAGCGGTGCATTGCTTGCTGCTCAACTTTTCGAAAAGGTACGTGAAGCTACAAATCTTCAAGGCGACACAACATTTTGGGTGGATTCTACGTGTGCTTTGCGATGGATCCAGGCTCCTCCGTCTACGTGGTCAGTATTTGTCGCAAATAGGGTTGCTAAAATCCAGGCGATCACAGAAGGTTGTGACTGGAGACATGTAGCAGGTGCTGACAATCCGGCAGACTTGATTTCGAGGGGAATAGGACCGAAGGATATCATCAACAATGACTTCTGGTGGCATGGACCGAGCTGGTTAACTAAAGAGCGGAACAACTGGCCAATTTCGGATCCTGCTCCGGCAGAAGAAGGAGAGGAAGAAAGAAGGCGTACTACAATTGTCGTTACAGCGTCAGCAGTTGCTGATTTCAACGAAGGGTTCATCTCCACATCGAACTCCTACACGACGTTGATTCGTCGCGTTTCTATTTGGCTGCGGTTGATACGATCGCTTCAGACACCGGAAAATCGTCCAACTGGGTTTCTAAGAGCGGAAGAGCTACGGCAAGCAGAATATACGTTGATACGAAAGGTACAGGAAGAGGTATTTCCGGCTGAGCTACGAGCCGTTCGGAAGAAGGAACCTGTCAGTAGAACGTCTCCACTTCGCTGGTATCATCCTTATGTTTGCGAGAATGGCATTCTAAGAGTCGGTGGACGTTTGCGTAATTCGAACGAGCCTGACGACGCCAAACACCCCATGATTCTTCCAGCAAGACACCGGTTAACCAGGATGGTCTTTGAACATTACCATCTTCGTTTGCTCCACGCCGGTCCGCAACTTCTGCTTGGAACGGTTCGGCAACGCTACTGGCCTCTCGGAGGAAGAAACGTTGCAAGGCAGGTTGTCCACCAATGTGTAACGTGCTTCAGGTCGAAGCCAAAACAAATACAGCAGTTCATGGGAGAACTACCTACATCGAGGGTCACGGTTTCTCGTCCGTTCTCCAAAACCGGAGTGGACTACTTTGGTCCGGTCTATTTACGGCCAGCCCCACGTAAAGCTGCTGTGAAGGCCTACGTAGCCATTTTTGTGTGTATGTGCACGAAGGCCGTGCACATGGAATTGGTGTCCGATTTGTCCACAGAAAGGTTCCTGCAAGCACTCCGACGATTTATCGCACGCAGAGGAAGGTGTACCGATTTGTATTCGGACAATGGTACGAATTTCGTTGGAGCTCGAAACCAGCTGGAGGAATTCTTTCGTCTATGGAAGGATACTGATCATCGACAAGACGTATTCAGGTTCTGTGCCAACGAAGGGATTACTTGGCATTTTAATCCTCCCGGTTCCCCACATTTTGGAGGATTGTGGGAAGCCGCGGTACGATCAGCTAAACATCACATGTTACGGGTCATCGGTTCCAATCCTGTTTCACACGAAGACATGTTCACGTTTCTAGTTCAAGTAGAGGGCTGCTTGAATTCCAGGCCGCTGATTCCGATGTCAGATGATCCTAATGATCTTGAGCCTCTTACCCCGGCACATTTCCTGGTTGGCAGTTCATTACAATCACTTCCCGAACCGGACGTACGGTTGGTACCCACGAACCGCTTAAGACACTATCAATTGGTTCAGCAGCATCTACAGCATTTTTGGGACAGATGGAAGAGAGAGTACCTCTGTCAATTACAAGGTAGGTCCAAGAGTTGGACTAGGCCTGTCTTGTTTGAAGTTGGAAGACTGGTTGTTATTCAGGACAAAAATCAACCACCGACTCGATGGCGCATGGGCCGCATCGTGGATGCACACCCGGGTGCTGATGGTGTCGTGAGAGTCGTAACTCTGAAGACATCATCTGGAGAGTTGAAACGAGCAGTCGAGAATATTTGTCTGTTTCCAGTTCCTGAAATGGCTACCGGCGAGAATTGAAGTGCGCACCTTACCCTTTCCCGTCCCAATCGAAGAGGATTTTGTTTTCTTTCAGGTTCAGAAATCAACATTTCAGGGTGGGTGAGAATGTCTGCGAGGACCACCCTAAAACACACCATCTCAACCGACCAGCAGTACGGCAGACTGTTGTTTTGGATGTCCTTTGTTTCGCCAATCGGTCGACGGTCAGCCAGATGAACAAGGGAGATCACTTTCCCTTTCGATGGCACTTACATTGACGTCATCGATGCAACCGATGGATCGGTAGCCGATAGCTGGTGAGCGCGAGAGAATTTCGGTGAAGATGTATTTTGTATATGTGTAAATTCACCACAGATTGTTTGGTTCAGGTTTTGTTTTAGGAGTAGTGGCAGGTCAAAATTAGTGTTAAGTAATACAAGGTCGAAGACGGTCCTGCGTGACCAATTTAGTGTTAAATGTTAAATGTTAAATGTAATAAATGTAAATTGGTAGAGTCCTGTTAGTAAAGAGTGGTGTTAAATAAAAAAAGTAGTTTTCTGTGCTGTGACCATTACGGAAGAATAACCATCACTTCATCGAACATCCCAACCCATCCACCGAGCTATAAACCGGTCCAGGTATCCTACATATATATATATATATATAAATGAATTTCTGTCTGTCTGTCTGTCTGTCTGACCCTTATAGACTCGGAAACTACTGAACCGATTGGCGTGAAAATTTGTATACAGGAGTTTTTGGGGCCGTGGAAGGTTCTTATGATGGTTCGAGACCCCTCCCCCTTGTGTAAGGGGGGGCTCCCATACAAATGAAACAGAAATTTCTGCATAACTCGAGAACTAATCAAGCAAATGGAACCAAATTAGGCATGTGGGGGCGAGTGTGGGGTATAAGGAGATAATCATAGGGGGTAGCCCCTTAGATAATAGGGGGGGGGGCTACGTACAATATAGCATGCTTTTTTTTAAATCGGCGCATAAACTCAAGTTAATATTGAATCCCGAGCAAGACCGGGCACACTCAGCTAGTATTTAATAAACGATACTTGGAAAGGAGTCTGGCGATTTGATCTTTATTATTCGTATATTTACAGAAGCTGGAAGCTCATATAGTGAAAACAAGTTTGATTTAATGAATTTAATTGTTTAATCAGCAAAATGCTGCCAAATGTCAAAATTTTTAATTGCAGAAAGATCAGTAAAGATTGCTGATTTTCAGTAAAAGGTTGTCATTTTGACAGAAGTTGGAAAAATCAGCAGCATTATTTTGCTGGAATGTTTCCTGATCTTTCATCAAGTCTAAAATCAGCAAATTTTTGCTAATGTTCAGCGATTTAAATTTGGTGTGTAGTTCTGTTTGTTGAATCTCGGTAATTTTGGCACCGCTGAGCAGCTCAGTAATACGTTTTACTGAGTTTTCAGCCAAAAGTGACATTTATTTATTTGCAACTCATTCACCAAACATGATTGAGCTGCTTGGCGGTTCAAAAATTACCGAGTTTCGGCTAGATTACTGATTTTGAAGGAAAAACATTCACTAATATTCCCTATTGTAGAGCTCCAGACATGGACATGCAATCCAACACACCAAAAGAGCCACCAACCGGCGAACTACCAGGAAGTGCTAGACATGTTAACCTCAGTCTCCAAATATAAATCGTAAAAAATTAAAATCATTTTAATCCTACCCATTGTATGAAAAAAAATACATTAACTACTAGTAAATAAACATTTTTGATGAATTTTACGGACTTATTCATCAACATACTGCAATAAAAATACTGAAATACTCAGCCAATCTCAGAAATTAAACTCTGTGTGTAACCTTGATGGGGTTTTAGCTACTTGACTCTATCAAAACCCGTTTGACCCTATTTATAATTTTCTCAAAGCTGGGTTTAGACTAGGCAAGTTAAATCATCAACTCAGTTGAATTCAATTGGCTTGAAAAGTTGAGCCTGGTTCATTTTTTTTTCAATTCAAGTGAGTTGATAAAGTCAGTTGAATGGCATGGTTTAAGCTGGGTTTAGACTAGGCAAGTAAAATGATCAACTCAGCTGAATTCAATTGGCTTGAAAAGTTGAGTCTGGTTCAATTTGTTTCAATTCAAGTGAGTTTATCAAGTCAGTTGAATGGTATGGTTTACACGTTCAATTCGCGTTCAAGTCAGTTGAATTCAACTGACTTGATCAATTGACTTGCCTTGTCGTCTAAACCCAGCTTAATTGTTGTGATAGATAGGTTTTTTTTTTCACCTCATTCTTTGAAATATACGTGATGACTAGCCTACGGCTAAAAATCACGGTAATAAAGAAAAAAATCTTTGAAATACTCTGTCATACATAAAAAGAATCAGTTCAAGCCTTTAGAACTTGCAGGGACCAAAGAAGAAAAAACGAATAATGGATCTCCATGTTTTGCACCCCCACATCCTCTCGTCTCCGTCTGGTTTTCATGGAAAAGCTTAAAATCAAGTGGTAGATACGAAAACATAAATCTCCATTAAACCTCCAACATCCAGTACTCCGATGCAGTCACATCAAGAAGAAGCGACCGAAGAAAGTTTCCATTTGGAACATTTCATAGCAGTTTTTCATAGTCCGGGAAAGTTGACCAGTTTTGGTGCGATCATTCCATTTTTATGTATAAATTTATTTGTATTTGTTTATTTGTATATTGAAAAATTCAACTGACAATTATTGTCTAAATGAATAAAACATAAACTAAATAGTTACGGTCAACGGTACGGAAAAGGCCAACACGTCAGCTGATACATTGAAGTTGAACATACACTGAAAATAAAATTTCGTTTATACAACGAAATCGCTCGTTTGTTCTACGAATTTATTCGTTGTTTTCTGCAACGAAATGGATTTGTACATTGTATGAAGCTAGTTTCGTTAGAACTGACACACTCGCTATCGCTACCAGTGGTGGCACGAGTCCTGGAGTTTAACATTTTTTCCTTAACATTTGATACTTTTTGCGATAACCATTTTGACGACACACAAAACCAAACTGGCAAGCGGTAAAAATGTCATGACATTTCTAAACTGTTTTCTGCCAGCGATAGAACATTTCCGCACAAAGAAGCAGACAAGACCGGCGGCGCGTGCGACATAAATTTATGTCGTGTAGAATTTTGCTGATTTCTGGCTAATTACTGCATTTATTTGATGTTTATTGCATGGAATTAAAAGATAAGAATGAAGACTGACCACTCATAAGCATTGATGTTAAAATTATGCGTAAATAAGGGAGTTGGTAATTTATTGTCACACCCAACCCTGCAGCTAAAATTTCATTACAATAAACTGTTTGGAAAAATCAGGCTGCGAGATTTTATTTATTCTCTATCTCCGCTGTTCGCTTGGAATGTAGTTATAAACGGCCGCCCGTGTGATGGCTGTTTTGTTTCGCTCTGGACGATGGTTTTTCAAAAAATGTACTGTTGCCACCTCTGATCGCTACACCCAACCAGCGGTCCACAAGTGTTGGTTGTGGAAACCAAAAAATGTGGAGTGTGTTAGTGAGGATGGGTAAAAATAACTTCATCATTGGAAGGAATAAATATGACAAAAAATAAAAATAGGCTTCAGACCGAACTCGACTCATGAACCTTGCGATCGTCAGATCTGTGCTTTATCCATCGCTCAATCTGTGCTATGAGTCAAGTAAAGCTAAATGCAATAAGAAGCACTCATGGAGCGGTACTTCGATTTCTCTTGCTTTTTCTGCTGCTTGCATGTATTTTTTTTTCTCTAACATAAAACCACCGCGATGATTTATTGTGGTAACTTGCATGTATTGGTCAAACCGACAATATTTCTCAAAAAAAAAATCCCATCTCCAACACACAATCAGCACTTTAGGACACAATAAGTTGTTGTTGGTTTGATTGTACGAAGATGTATTTGTATATTATACGAATAAGGCGTAGTATTGACATTGCGCCAGATGACAGGAAAAACGAATGTTTCGTACCATTTATGAAAGATGTGTTGTATATACGATATTAATTTTTACGAAACGGTTTTCAGAGAAATAACCATTATCAGTGTATAAAAGAAGTTGTTCAATTGCCGGCTGATTGCTCGAATTGGCTCGTGTTGTGTAAAATTTCGGCGCTGTGGTTCCAAAAACAGAAAGTCGCGTTGACAAAGAGGCCTCTCAGGGGCATACATATTTAGCTGTGGCAGCAGTGTTGGACAGTCAATTGTCACCCGTAAGCAGCTTTCCAGCGAACATAGCTTGAGCGACCGTTCGTCTCACCTCTAATGGTTCGATTCCCAGCAGACGGCAACGCTCCTCGTACAGTGGCAAGTTTGTTGGGTCACGCCAGTTGAGGAAACGAAGAGCATATCTCACAAACTTGCGTTGAACGGATTCAATTCTGGTGATCCAGCTAGCATCGAAAGGACACCAAACAACTAAACTTGACTCCAATAATGATCTCAGAGGCGAGCAGTAGAGTGACCTGAGGCATAGCGGATCACGGAACTCGTCGGCAATTTTGAAAATAAAGCCCAATTGTCGATTAGCGATAAATTTGAAATTTAGCTAACATTGGAGGCAGTTGGTGAGATCTTTCTATTACACTTTATTATATAAACCATTCATTTCATCACATATTATTTCAACATTCATTCTTACATAACTCTGAGAGTTTGGTACGGTATGTAAAGGCATCCTTCCACCCCTGTAGATTCACGAAGTGCATCGATGTTTAAATAGATTTATTTAAACTCGAATCATTTCACTGAATCATCTTTGCAGCAAATGCAACGCAGTAGGTCTGGCCGTTTTGATGATTGTTATATCAAAGATATGCTGCAAACGTTAATGTTGACAAGAAAAATTATTAGGCGTTATCTAACCTAATCATTTTCCAGGATGCTTTCTCGTACTGGCTGAGATTGTATTAGATTAGATTAGATTAGATGAGATTAGAACATGCTTGGACCAAATATCACGTGCTGTTTCTACCTAATGTGTTACCTAAATTATAACGAATATACGATGTAACCGCGGATGAGTTCATGTTCCCCCGGTACATCGTATATTCGTTATAAGAGGGGAGAAAATAGTTCCTCAAAATTGACCTTTGTTCGCTATTTACAATTTTATCACTGCCGTACTCTTACGGAACTATCAACTCTATACTTTAATCTTCTCTGCATACGCGCAGAATCTCGAGGCAGCGTTGCCAGAGGAGGGCGAGCTTGATGTGCCCCCTTTAGAGGACTGCTGAAGTACAGTAAAAGCAGCCATCACCGACGCAGCCGAGAGCACCATCGGGTACGTGGAAAGAAGTCGACGGAATGAATGGTTCGACGAGAAGTGCAGAGTGATTTTGGAGAAGAACGCATCGCGGGCGGTAATGCTGCAGCATGGAACCCGACAGAACGTGGAACGGTATAAACAGAAGCGGAAACAGCAGACCCGCATCTTTCGGGAGAAAAAACGCCGCCTGGAAGAAGCGGAGTGCGAGGAAATGGAAAGACTGTGCCGCTCCCAAGAAACACGGAAGTTCTACCAGAAGCTCAACGCATCCCGTAACGGCTTCGTGCCGCAAGCCGAAATGTGCAAGGATAAGGACGGCAGCCTCTTGACGGACGGACGTGAGGTGATTGAAAGGTGGAAGCAGCACTTCGATGCGCACCTGAATGGCGAGGAGAACGTAGGCACGGGAGACCAGCGCAATGGAGGAAACGACTACGTCAGTGCAGCAGAGGAAGGAACTGACCCAACTCCCACGCTGAGGGAAGTTAAGGATGCCAACAACAAAGCTGCTGGTAAGGATGGTATCGCAGCCGAACTCATCAAGATGGGCCCATAAAAGTTGGCCACCTGCTTGCACCGGATGATAGTCAGGATCTGGGAAACAGAACAGCTACCGGAGGAGTGAAAGGAGGGGGTAATCTGCCCCATTCACAAGAAAGGCGACCATTTGGAATGTGAGAACTTCAGAGCGAACACCATTTTGAATGCCGCCTACATTTGGAACGGTGGCAGAACTATACACCCGCCTGAAACACGAAGCAGCAAAGGTCGGACTGGTGGTGAGTGCGTCAAAAACAAAGTACATGCTAGTAGGCGGAACCGAACATGACAGGTTTCGTCTAGGAAGTAATGTCACTATAGACGGGGATACTTTCGAGGTAGTGGAGGAATTCGATTACCTGGGATCCTTAATGACGGCTGACAACAATGTGAGTCGTGAAATACGAAGGCGCATCATCAGTGGAAGTCGTGCCTACTACGGGCTCCAGAAGAAACTACGGTCAAAAAAGATTCACCCCCGCACCAAATGTACCATGTACAGAACGCTAATAAGACCGGTTGTCCTCTATGGACACGAGACATGGACTATGCTCGAGGAGGACCTGCAAGCACTCGGAGTTTTCGAGCAACGTGTGCTAAGGACGATCTTCGGCGGTGTGCAGGAGAACGGTGAGTGGCGGCGAAGAATGAACCACAAGCTCGCTGCACTCTACGGTGAACCCAGCATCCACAAGGTGGCCAAAGCCGGAAGGATGCGGTGGGCAGGGCATGTTGTAAGAATGCCGGACAACAACCCTGCAAAGTTGGTGTGCGCTACTGATTCGGTTGGCACAAGAAGGCGTGGAGCGCAGAGAGCATGGCGGACCAGGTAGAGCGTGATCTAGCGAGCATTGGACATGACCGAGGATGGAGAGCGGCAGCCGCAAACCGAGTATTGTGGCGTACTATTGTTGATTATGTTTTATCTTAAATGTGATGTTGTACAAATAAATGTATGTATGTATGTATGTACTTTAATCTTCTGATCTAAAATGACCACTTTGTCTGATATTTGACGTTAAGCAAATCCAACTGTATTTTTAACAAGTTTTTTTTTTAAATTATGCATATTTATGATATAGTTATTGAAATACTGCAATTTTAAACTCGTTTTTGGAAATTATCCTCAATTATTACTAAACAAAATTATCGTGTATATTTTTCCCAGAAAGAATTTACTTTCCTCAACAACTTTGTCGGTCAGTACTGAAGTTTTCGAGCTATAATTTATTGAAAAATGTCAGACGCCATTAAAAAAGAATAAGATCCAAAATGGCCGAATTTTCGCAAAAAAGTGAAATTAGTGCATGTACTTGAAGAAACAGCATTTTGGGTGAAATAGAATCATATTATCTAATAAAATCCGTTCACTACGCAATAGTATGCAACAATTTTATTTTTTTTACACCGTCTGAACAAGTTTGCAAAGCTCTGTGTTTTAGTTTCCGTCTTTCTAAGCACAATTCATTCATTTCCATTTTGACGCGATGGACTAGGTCTTTCGGGAAGGGTGCTAATTCAGGGAAATGCAACGAAAATTGGTCAGACTTTAAATGATAATCTCTTTGCCAATAACACTAGTTTACAGCATATTTTAACTGTATACGCTGATGGTACGCTGAATCCAAAAATATAGTCCAAAACAACCTCAGAAAGATAGTTTTCGAGATATAGCTAAAAATGAAGTTTAACTTAAAAAAAATGCGTGCTGATGATTCAGCAGTCAAAGATTCAAGTTCATTTTTTTAATTTTATTTGTAAACTTGTGTAATCAATGAATTTTTTGATTTGTATGTCGATCATTTCACCAGTGTTTTAATATTTGTGTGGTATGTCACACATTTTAATTGTTAAATAGTTAAATAGTTAACAATGAAGAAATGTGGAAATATTCAAATTTCCCATACATTTTCTTCGACCACTCCTAGGTGCTATCAGAACGCTCCTAAAACAGCTATCAGAAAGTTGATCCCTAACGACACAAACCGAATCCCTAACGACACAATCATTCAACGTTGTACGTTGGACGGTTCGACTTCGGACTTGGTCGCTGCAGCGTGGATAGTGTAGCATTCCTAGTAGCTTAATACATAAGCCTCACACCAATGAAAAGCAACCAGACGCAAATCGGTCCAGGGAAATGGAAAAGCTGCATTTACCGTCATAAAATCTGCCGCCATTGTCCGTGGGTTATCTATCTCAAAAGCGCAGTTTTACAGCTCACCTCGCTGCAAGTTACCATGTCATCACACCCAACGGTGGACATGGGAATTTGTTTTTGGGGTTATTTGGGGTATTTTTTGGGAACTGTTTGTAGTAAGGGTAACGTAGAAAGTTTGACTGCAGAATGCCGAGTGATGAACAGCAGTATTTGTTGCGTTGTACACTGAAAACGAATCTTACTCAGAGAGTGAGTCACTTTTACTCATTCGTATTAAGAAATTTTTAAAAGCGTTATACCTTGTACAGACATACAAAGTTCACTGTTGTACCCCGGTGGAAACAAACGATTTTAAATTGGCTCACTACTTGACTAGCCTATTGGTTCCAAGCAAATCGATTAACGTTCCCCATTCTAGTCGAAATTCTAGCACTACACTATGCTTGTTTTGATTCGCTATGAAAGTTTGACAGATAAAATGAGGGTTCGTGGATTTTTCTATGTTTCGAGGGGTGCATCGATTAGCTTGGTACCGAAGATAGTACCAGAGCTGAGCCAAAAAGTTGAACATGTTTCTTCGGTACCTTCTGATCTTAGAGTTACCTCTATGGTACTAATTTGTATGTCTGTCTGTGGTATAAGTAGCCTACGTTTTAAGAAAATTTCCATACGAATGAGAAAAGGTGACTCAAAAATGAGTAAAAGTTACTCACTGAGTTAGATTCGTTTTCAGTGTACAACGCAACGAACACTCCTGTAAAGAGTTCAGTTATGAAATTCACTTTATTCCAAAACCATATCCGAAACAACAAACTAGAAAATCGAACAAAAATTTCGCAGTCCAACGTCAACAATGCGGTCGTGTCTTGTACACCACCCTCTAACTTTTTTAATGGATTGGTGCAAAAAATTGAATATGCCTACTAAGACTGTATCCAAATTTAATCCAAACAATGCATAAGGTCCTAAGTAGCATTAATCGATTCTTTTAATCGACTTTCGTTAATAACTAAGCTATATATATGCTATAGCATATTATGTGATTGTACAAGTACAACTAATATGTTTTGCAGAAAATATCGTGTCTTACAATTTCGCAAAAAAAGCATCGCATTACCCACCTGGCCAAGTTCTTACAATCGCAGGGGATAGGACGGAAAAATATGCCAACATCTATTTAAGAAGGCGCAGGGAGCCTATACAATACATGTTATTCCTAGGAGGACATTTTTACAAGTAGTAAATGGTGTATAATTATTCTGCAATATTAAGTAGTAGTTCCTAGATAAAGCTATGAAACAGCGCAAATCGGAGCCGTTTTAGTCAATGAACCTGCGCGAAACTCCATGTGAGTTAAAATCTTTCCATTAAGAAACCAGATTCAAGTTTTTACATTTTTACAATGACAATTCCTTGAATATAGTCATTAGACTGATGCAAATCTTGACTTTTTCGCTCCACAGTGCTTAAATGGTTTCAAATCGGGTCCTGATTAGCCTCCCAAAGTTACAATTCATTTTGTTAGAAACAGACTTCGCACAAGTCATTTGATGTTTACATGTAAATTACTATGAGAAATCTCAACTTTTTGTTCATTGCCATCTAGTCTTTTTGCATATTGAGCTGGGAAACAGTTCGATAGCCATTCTTATAGAAAATTTTCTCAGCTACAACTTTGCAGAAGATCGTTTCTATGTAAAATGAGACAGGAAAAAGTTATTGATTATTTAAGAGATTGGAAAACCTATGACATGGTCAAGCAGCTGCTATGTAGGCAACACTGTATTTTGCAGTGTGACATAGTAGCCATGATTTTTGTGTCCTATTCAACGCCCCAAAAACACCAATGTTGCCTGCGGAGCAGTTGATTGAGCATGATCATAAGACATCAGCGCATTGAACCATTGATAACTTTCGATCCTTGCATTTAATCAAAAAGTGATCTTCAGCAAAGTTGTAGCTGGGAAAATTTTCTACAAGCATAATTGAAAGTTTTTGAAGCAGACCGATATGGTGAATTATTAGTTCATGTCTATGAACAAAAATCTTGGTTTCACCATAGTAATTCCCATACAAATTTCAAATGGTTTGTGCCATCTCAGTTTCTCACCAAATGGGTTCAAATTTTGAGAGGTTAGTCAGGATCCGATTTGGAATCGTTTAAGTATTGTGGAGTGAAAATTTCAAATTTTGCATCACTCTAATAGTCATATGTGAACTGTGTTATTAACAACCGATTTCTGTCCTTCTAATGCTGTGGATACACTTGTATGACAAGCTATGAGCATGAGCATTATTTGTATAATAAATTATGAGCACACCCATGGTCACACTTGTATAGTTTGTGTATAGCTATTGTATAGTGCTCATAATTATCATACAAATAATACTCATGCTCATAATTTGCCATACAAGTGTATCCGCGGCATAAACATGATGTATTGACCAACTTTCTTCATAAGGAAGAGTAATCGGCAGTGCCCTCATACAACTCGCACGAAACTTCAACCGCAGTTAGGCGCAGGTGTTTCTTTTCACCAGCGAAAGTGATAAAGTCCATGCTTCACGGTTATAAAGTATTCCAGTAACTATGCTACTGCTTCGTAATGGAAGGAGAAAATACGGTCCCAATACATAGACCCATAGCCGGCTTGTCGTAATGCATTTGCTATGTACCGTGTATTATAGAGCGTGCGTAATACGCAAATGTACGGCTATATTTTGTAGGGGTAGCAATGATTTTCCTACGATTGAAAGAAAACATGCGACGATGGGATTAATAAAATGTGATTTCCCATCTGCGTTCCAATCGTCCGCAGCGAATTTAATCATAATAAAATATAAGAACAATTCTCCATTACAACATCGATGTTTTTCAAATTAGTGCACAAATTCTCAACACCTGACCTGTGCAATTAATTATCACTTCATCTCAAATGTGCCATGTTAAGCAATTTGCATTCCACGAGGGAAGAATAAAACAAAATTCAGACTGAGAGTGAATTTCCGACTCCATTTCCCAAATTGGTTGTGGCATGTTGGAAGGATTATCATAAATTTCAAACTCATCCTCACTAGACCGAAATTTAACGAATTAACCGTGGGCTCTGCAATGTAATGATACTCCGAAAATGCGCTTGGATGTGGAAATGCTTTTAGCTTGATGGCTTTGTGGTGACGGCCACACTCCAAAAGTAATTTAAAGTGAATTGACAATTTTGGTGTTGTGTATTGGTTTAGTGCGGTTTGATTGATCGTTCAGTTACATATGATGGTGTTTTTCCAACGGTTTGAATATACCCCACGTTAAGTAGGTATTATTTTTAACATCAAAATAAAATGATAAATGATTGCGATTAAAAAGATCTATTCTATTACTTAAAGGTAGGAAATGTTGCGAAGTTGACAATTTAACCCATAATTGAATGGAAAGTTAAGTTTGAAGATTTTGGACAAAGGGGATGGGTCTGACGTTGATTTAGCGTCCATGCCTCTCACGCTGAAGGTGTGTTAAAGTGATTATATAAAAAAAAAGAAAAAAAAATAATGTTTTAAGCAAATTGATCAAGGGAGAGAAATTTCGAGACAAATATTAAATGCGTCGAAAGTACTTTAGTAAAGAATAATGGCTTAAAACTTAAATTTATTCAAACTGATAACTCAACCAAGCAAACTAGCACCACTAGGGGAACTGTGGGTAAGACGGGCAGTGGGGTAAAATGGACAGTTGATCCTTTGGTGGCTTTGATATTTGATTTAAAGGTTTTTATCACATCCACTCTTAGTTTACGATATCATAGAATTTCAGGGAGCTGTCAAATGTGAAAATATAAACAAAAACAATTAATATTGCTCTTGTGGCGATGTGATTTAAATTTAGACGTGTAGTTTCTAAGGTTGTACAGCACCAAAACAGTGAAATGCTTACAACAATTTTTATGATCCTGTGCCTGGTCTATTCCTAGATTGATTGTTGAAATAAGTCATCACAATTTGATTTTTGTGTAGTGTAGACGCGTTTTCCTAAAAAGCTTACCATGGGGGTCAGACGGACAATGCCAATAATTCATTAGAAACAGTTTTAAATTTTCGTATTTCCTGAATTTTGTGAATGTCTTGAATATGTGCTAAATAGATCCACATAATGATCTAGTTCTTGAATTCACATGTGACTTTATGTGTCACATGGTGAGTTTCGGGTCCGGCTTTGTTGGCCTCCTCCTCTGGGGGTACCGGGACATCCCCTGGGGGTACCACGTGACCAATGTGTTCTTGGATCCTCATTATGATCTACAATAATTACACAATCGGTTTAGTTGTTTTTATAATATAGAAACATTGAATATTCAATCCATTGAACATCCCCAGCACATATTCGTTTAACCCGCTCAAAAGAAAAATGCGATTTTTTTGACCATTTTGGATTAAAAAAAAAGTTTGCGTATACGTTCATTAGTTTAATCAACAGAATAATTTCTGCAAAGTGCTAAATTTATTGACTTAAAAACAAACACAATCCGTCGTACCCCCAGTTCCCCTAAGGGAAATTTTCACCTTCCTGATGGGGATGTTGATTTGCGTGAACTATCAGTTTTCATAAATTATCGTTTGTATGTAGCTTGCATTGTTATAATGGCCAAAACCGTGTTAGGGAGGAATAGATAGTTTGTGCCTGAACCATCAATTTCAGGTTTAAAGTGTCTAGTGATATAGCTGGTACTGTGTTAACTTATAACGAAAAAGATTGTACTCGAAAAAAATGCAACACTTTTTTATGTGTATAACTTTTTATTGCATTAGTAAAAATTGATGAAATTTTGAGTAAAACTAGTTTAGAGTGTAATGTTTACATGTGAAAAATCTCGTCATAATCTGTCAAGTGGTTAACAACATAGCCTCCATGCAAGAAGTGCTTCAACCAAAAATTATGGGAGCGGTCTTTTAAAATCTAGGCCAGCCCCACATGTGGATTGCGAAACAATTTGGAATCGACAATTTGACCGTGCCCGTGGTAAAATTTGTAAAATAGTTCAAGGAGACCCAGACAACCCAGCGGTGAGCTGGCAGCGGAAGAAAAGCGAAGAGGACCGACCCCGTGAACGCAAGGAAGGTGAGGGATTACTTCAAGCGCAATCCGAAACTTTTGATTCGGGACGTGGCCAAGAAGGTCAATTCTTCCGTTCCAGCAGACAATGAAGCGGGCTGGAATTGATTTCTTCAAGGTAAGGAAGGCGCCCAACCGAACTGATAAACAGAATGCGGTGGCCAAATCCCACCATGATCATTTTTGTCTGTTGCATTTTTTCGAGTACAGTCTTTATACCTATTACCGGGAAAACGTGAACTAGTATAAGCTATGTTAAATTATACAGGATTTGTTGATATCGTAGCTGGTAGGCTGGTGCATATAATACTATGACATACATGGTTGTATGTAGTACCGTTGTACTGGTATAACGGTACTACAATCATGTCTGTCGATGATATAAGCACACATTCTCAAGTATATTAAATTCAATGTTGCCAGTTCCAATTATGAAAATGTACAACCTTTGTAGTATCAATCGTCTGCTTCCTAAAGTCTTCATTCCAATAAGGGCACATCATTGTTCATAAGGTTGTTGGTTAGAGGGATTATTCCAAGGTGACCACGTAAAGTATACCGTGCGGGACCGAAATCCGTACAGCACCGAAATCCGTACACCCTGTTGAATTTGTTTATTTATATGCATCATAACAATGTAAATATTATACATGAATACATAATCATGTTCATTCATGCATTAGCTTAATGTTTACGTCAACAATTAAGCAGAATGTCATGCAATTAAAATAAGAAAAATAAAAACCTTAACACGTGTCGGGCATTTCTGTCAATCGGTTGCGTTCTTAACGATTTTCTAAGAAAATCTCTCGGATTTACTTTAGTTTGTTAAGCGTATTTTAGTGATGTTTGCAAGTAGTTTCCTGAAGGTCGATCGAAAAGGTTAGTGTTTATCGTTTTATATCTCAATTCTAAGCAATGGATCGTTCATATGGTATTTATTTATCAAAATTAGTACTGTACGGATTTCGATCCATATATAACAGCTGATTCTAAATCCGTACACTTGTGCATCACTAATGACGATTCTACTTTATCCAATGTTTTTCAGCAGATCATGGAAACTAAATACACGCCGGAGGATTTGGAGAAGACTGTGGCAATGATGCGTGCGGAGAAATCTTACCGAGAAGCATCCAGGGATTTTGCCGTTCAATTCACCACCATAAGAGATGCCGTATTGAATCGCTACTCTCTTATTTTATTCGTATTGTAAACGTTATATTATTAATATCTTTTAATGAAGAGCGTCAAGAACCAGCCGAAAAGTAAAACAACGCAGCTTCCCTACAGGATATCACCAACACACATATACAAATTAGGGGCCATGCATAAATGACGTAGAATTTGAGGGGGGAGGTGAGGGTTTCAGAATTTGTGACCGGCCATGTATTGGATATAGCCAAATACGCTACGAGGGGGGGGGAGGAGTATAAAATTGATCAACAATATGCTGCGTCATTTTTGGATGCTCCCTTACAGAGAGCAGACAGAAATGGGCCAGAGAGCATTCCCAGCTACCAGCGAGGAATGACCGGAAATACACATGAAAGTAGTGCGGGCGAAAATTGATAAAGAGAACGCAAAGAAACAAAGGATTGAGGAACGACAAAAGAAAAAGGTTTAGCGAGAGAGGAAGAGGAGGAAGAAAAGGAAGAAGAGCAAAGAAAGTTCCCTAATAAACGAATACCATGAACGAACTTTATCCCGGATGGGTAAACTTTCCCACAAATTGTTTGGATGATACCCCGAACACGTCGTTAAGCTCTCTATTATGGTTATTTTTATTAGGGTTGGAAGCATTTTGCACGTTATCACATGTCAAATTTCAAAAACCTCGAAGTTGTGATCGGAGGAAAACTCCAGTAAGAATATTTAACCCAAAGCACTGGTATAGAATAAAATTTGGAAGAAATTAATCCTTAAACATGATATTAGTTAGCATAAAAATCCAGAACAGTTACCTTCTTAAATAAAAAGAATTCAGTTACCTCTCCTTTGAATCGATTGGAGCATCAATTAATCTAACGCTGATATCATTAGTTAAAAAAGTAAAAGTAAAAAAAATGAACTTGAACCTTTGACGAATGATTCTTATGTAAAATCGTGCACTGAATTCAACAATGTAGTCAAAAAAATGTCAGTAGGATAGTTTTTGAGATACAGCTAAAAATGAAAATTCACTTTAAACAAGTTTGATTACTATTATAGTACAAATAATACAAATATCTCCGGTTGTAATGAGATTATATCAATTATTTTAACGCTAAATTAGAGGTAAGAAATTTTTTCGTTCCATCAATTGAACATCAATTGTCAGTGAGATTGATGGTATTGTTGTTAGTTAATAGTTTGTTTTTTAAGTTTTCCTAAGAAAAATTGAATTTCTGCTAAGTTTTTAAGCAATGTAAATTAAAATGTTTATGGTGGTTCTACCATTACTCTCACGGAAAAATAGTGTTATAACGATCGAAATAAAATTTTATCACGTTTAATTTGGCGTTAAAATAATTAATATCACTTCATTGCAGCCAGAGATATTTGTGTTTTAGTTTTTTTAACGTGAGATTTCATTTTTTTAGCTAGGGGAAGGAGGGGCATAGTGAATAGGCGGGGAATAGTGAGCATCCCGTACTTTTGCTCTGGATCTCCAACTGCATGAAACAAATCAACTGGTAGTAGGATCAATATCATTAAGATATTGATCCTACAGCCAACAAATTTGTTCTGAACGGCCGGAAGTCCAAGCTGGAGCACGCGCGATGCTCACTATGCCCCACCTGTTCACTATGCCTCTCTTACCCCTATGTATATCTCCAAAACTATCCTACCGAGATTTTTTTGGACTACACTTTTGGATTCAGCGCACGATTTTACATGGGAAATGACCATCAGCGTACAAAGTTCAAATATGCTGTAAACTAGTGGATTTAAACGAATATAGCTGTTTTGGACTCTTAGCCAAGCAACTACAAAAAAAAATACTTTATTCAAGATAGCAACACGTTTTTTTTTTCATTGATTTGGATCGATTTACATTCATGTACGGATTTTGATTCATGACTGTACGGATTTTGATTCATCCTCAACACAGTGTACGGATTTCGATTCAAAACTGTACGGATTTTGATTCAATCGTAAAACGCTGTACGGATTTTGATTCAAGATATGTGCAATTTAAATCCTTTTTTCTAATAATTAAAGGTAATTTTAAGACCTGGTGTTTGCAAATATTGGAAAAATAAAGATAAATGTAAAGGACAAAGATGTGATACAGAGCATAATGTGATAGCATTATTTAGTATTGACCGTTAATGATTCTCTCGTGCTTAGGTGTACGGATTTCGGTCCCGCACGGTACCTGACGAAGCGTTTCTGAAAGATTTTTCGTACATAAACAGTGTGAGAATCCAAGTATCCCATAAGCTTTGACGACTGCCACCAAGCTGTGCTCATGGAAACGCAACTTGCTTTCACGAATGACTTCTAAATCCTTGATCGAACTGACCCTCTCCAATGGCGAGAGCAGCAGCGTGTGGTACATAATTTGGAACCAAGCATGCGTAAACGTGATGCCTTTACACTTCCCAACATTATTATGTAAAGGAATTTACAACAGAAACTCCATAGAAAGATCACGGAATAAAGAGAACAAAGGAAATTTTATTTTGGGAACGATTTTAAAGCGACGGTTTGCTTCAACCGGTTGTTAACGATTAATGAATATTTTCCACTGTTACGATCGATTCAAATAATCGAGGCCTACTTCGCCTTCACATGATCTCGAACGAAATGTTATAACGTTCTTCGAACTGTCATCGAACAACGGAACAGACTCGACATATTTCAACCCAAGGTACCTTATGATTCCTGTGAGCCGAATAGCTTCAGCAGCTGCAGAACTCAACTCCACGTATTAAGCCTCGCTCGATGATGTGGTAACCAACTTGCGATCGGCAGTGTCCGTAGCCCAAGCTACTTCGGCATATCCGAGTAGTGGATTTGTTTGGTCATTCTATTTTAGTCTCAACATCAAATTCTTCGACCCTTTAAGGTGAAAGTGACCTAGTGAGTAAATAAAAATTTCAAAAATGGTTTTCTCTGAGTCATCACTTCAGATTTCAAACAGCTCTTCTCAATATTTTCCTATTAGTATTTCGCACAAAACGACGAGAGCTTTTTCCAATCTAAAGTGATGCCTCAGAGAAAACCATTTTTGATTTTTTTATTTATTCACTAGGTCACTTTTTTCTTAAAGTAGCGCACTTTTCACATCAGTGCGATCCAATATTGATGACCAGGTTGCTTTTAGAACTGACCGGACGTATCGACATCATTACATACATGAAGCTTCGCATAAGGCTCTGTAACGTGATTGCCAACCTTCGATTCTAGTTGTAAACTTTTCTTTTCTTCGACGAGCTACAACCAAGGCACTAAACTGATGCAAAATTTGAATTTTTCGCTCCACTGAGCTCAAATGGTTCCAAATTGAGTCCTGATTAGCCTTCCAAAAATTGAACTAATTTAGTAAGAAGCTGACTTGGCAAAAACCATTTGAAATTTATATGGAAATTACTATGGGAAAACCAAATGTTTTGTTACATGTTTTGTTACATGTTTTGTTACAAGGTTTTTCAAGAGAGGTATCTATCAAGCTTTGAAGAAGACCATTAGTCAATGATTACTGCATTTTTCGAAATAATTATTTAATTTTGAATGGCTAGGTAATCCAAATTAATCCTCAATAATTTATGGGTAACTTCAATAACTTATGCTGTTTCGCAAATAATCGGATAATCATGAAAATAATTTAAACGTAATTCGGCGAATATTTAAGTTCGATAATGTACAGTTTGTAGTGCAGTTCGTATATAAATATTATTTAGGGAATTCTATCATCATTACCAGTCAGTGTCTATCAAATGGCCATGAAACTTTGACTATTATACAATTATGAAAATTAATTTGTTACTTTTAGATTAGTTTTGTTACTTTCGAATACTTTTGTTCCTTTTGATTCCTGGGATTACTAAGATTACTTCGATTACACAAGGAATTACAATTTGACAGCAACTTGATTATGACTGAAATAAGTTACATAAAAGTTGCCTCACCGGTTTTGTAAAAAGTGTGCTGCTAGAGAATGATCAATTTTCATTCCTCAATATATATTTGGGACATTATGCAACACTTTCATAAGGTAAATACATACATATTCCAATAAGAAATTTATTTTATATTTTAACTAACTTTAACTTTCATTGTGCCCTTTTTCGTTCTCAGTCATCAATTTATCATGTTGTTTTCATTTATCTGCACCCAGCTTCAACTTTGACGAGCTGAAGAAAAATCGTTTTCTAATCTGTGCTGGGAAAATTTGACTCCTACACCCTTCAAAGCTGCAATCAATTCGTTCCTTCCTCTTTTCTGTCATAGGGGAGTGACAAAAGATGAATGATTAAAGTCCTACACCCAAAGGCTAAATGAACAGCTGAGAAATTCTGGCTTGTGATTGTTTTGCTGCTGTGAAGCGTGCTGCCCGGGTTGAGATTGAAAGTATTTTTTACCCATCAGTAGAAAGGCTGTATGACGGTTTTATATTTTTCAAGAGAATAATCATCACAATGAATAAACTCACCGTTCAACTCCGGAGAATCTTGGATGGCGATACTTCTTGGAAAACAATAAGCCTCCACCCCATGCGGCCTATGGAAGAAAAAGAGGAACAAAATAGGGGAGAAAATCAATCAACCTTTTTTCGAACGGAAGTGCAATTTTCAACTTACATCGACGTGGAACCAGCAGTTGTATTTTTCGCAGATGTCGGCAATCGCATTCAACGAGTCAAACGATCCCAGTACCGTGGTTCCTGCTGTGGCATTGACGAAGAATGGAATCTGTCCACGTGCTTTTCGTTCCAAAATTAGACGCTCCAGTTCTGATGGGATGATTTTTCCATATTCATCCGATGGAACCATGACACAGTTATCCGTTCCAAGTCCACCAACGGCGGCACATGATTTTACCGAATAGTGGCACTGATCCGAGGTGAACATCACCAGCTCACCGGGTAAGGCACGGGCTCCTTGGTCTTTGTAGCCTGGGAACATCTTATGCCGAGCGGCCAGGAAAGCGTACAGATTGGAAATTGAACCTCCGGGGGCAAGAATCGAATCACCACCCTTCCATCCGATGATTTCGCGCATTTTCGATAACACCACGTTTTCCATCAGAATAAACACCGGTGCAATTTCATACGTGAACATGTTGGTATTGGCGGTCGCGGTAAGCCATTCTCCCGCCATTGAAACTACGTCCAGACCGCTGGAGAGTTGGTTGAAGAAGCGGGGATGACCTAGAAAAAATAGATAAAGCAGCTTTGTTAGACTATCGATCCATCATAGTACAGGGATTGCTAGGGGTTTTCGAAATGCACCCTATCCGAGATAACTGAACGTAATCTTGATCATTAATTATTGGAGAAAATCCTCTGGTTTAGTCCCTACTCTATACACTTTATAGACAGGCACACAACACAAGTCGCTTATGGTAGAGGAAAATCTATCGCAATTTTCCGTCTCGTTTGAACGAGATTGGGGATACCGAAGGATTTTCCTGATGGCTCTTGACGTGAGCTGCACTGGGAGCTTGTGATCATTTATTGGACGAAATGTAGCGTAATAATCCACCAAGTTGTGGCACTGGCAGTTACTGAATGAGGGATTTTGATTCCAAACAACAAACATCCGCACAGGAATGCAATGTGATTTCGGTTGGAAATGAGACAACAATATGCAGCTCCTATAGCACCACTGGTTAGACTTATGCAAATCCAATCAACACTCAATCTTCATCGAGCATATGCCTTCAATCCCAGAAATCGCTAATAAATTCACTCCATCCAGAGATTCTATTTGAACAAGGGATTAAAACTTGGACGAGTGTTTTAACCCTACCTAACAGATTGCATTAGACAGGAAAAGTGTGTGAGCAAACATCCCCCATTCACTTGACAATCAGAAAATCACAGATAAAGGGCGAATCTTTCCACCCTCATGTTGACATTATAACACCACCCCGCTTCTTGCATCTATCATCCATCGTTTCAGAGGATTCCCGACGAAAGAATGAGCAAATTTTTATTCAATTACAACGGCCTGCAGATTTATGTTGCCTCCGTGCCGGTAGAATAGAGCTGCTGGAGGATTGCTCAATAGCCGGATGTGGTTGATGATTTGCTATCACTGAACCACGAGATAGAAGCCAAACTTTGGGTCGAATCGAATTCTATTGAAATGGAAATATAACCAAACACACGTGATCTCAGGGGATATACATAATATTATCGACGGCAAACGAATCTTTTTGTTGACAAGGTAACCCTATTAAGTCAGTCAATCTCTATCGAAGCAGCCAGCTGAAAACAATTTTGATAAGAGGAGGATAGTTGGCAAAGGTAAACAAGATGGAGAGAAATTAATCCCATCATGTTTTGTTATTTTAGCTATGTAACAAAGTAAAAACATTATTGAAAAAAAAACGTTAATGTTAAAAACGTTATTGAAATTGCTCCACGAAAAGTTGATTTTTGAACCATAGTGTCTCTAGAGCAGGGTTGTTAATGACGTTAACGCAGTTAACGTCTTCAATGGGAATTTTCATTGAAGACGTTAACGCTGACGTTAAGGGGGAGTTCACCGCTATCAAAAATCTAAAAAAATCACATTTTTTCTAATTTTTCAAAGAAATTTCACATGCAAAAACAGTTTTTATAAGTCATTATGGCGTAAAGTTGAACTCAAAAAACCACAAAACATCGATTGTTTGGTTTTGTTGAGGGTCCAACTTTTTCATGATGAGATAGAAAAAAAAATTTCATTTAATTTTCGACAAAAATCTAAGGAATAAACGGATTTTATTGGATTTTTGATAATTTTTCCCAATATTTTTGGAAAAATAAAAACGTACCAAAAATATTTTTTATTTTCGGGCCGTTAAACTTCCCCTTAACAACGATAATTTCATTACCAACCTTGCTCTACATCAAATTCATAGCCAGTCAAATAATCTCCATCTTATAACGTAAGCGGTTTTGTGATATTTCTCCTTAAAAGTGAGAAACATATTTTTTTCTTACAAACGCAAATCATGATTATAAAAAGAGAGAGAGAAGGATTAGTAATTTCCATTCAATTCCACTGTCTTATTTGCTTATCCTTGCCAGATACGCGTATTTCGTCTACAATGTGCAGACTTCTTCAGTGTTTTGTACTAATACTCGACTGAAGAAAAACATCGCAGCTTACCGATAAACCGGTACAATGCGATGTTTTCCTTCAGTCGAGTATTAGTATAAGACACTGAAGAACTGCAAATTGTAGACGAAATACGCGTATCTGTCCAGGATAAGCAAATAAGGTAGTGGAATTAAATGTAAATTACTAATCCTTCTCTCTCTTTTAATACAGGTCTTCCACTAAGACGTCCGCATTCATCAGGGCAAATCATGAATTGATGTATTCAACAAAGTTGTAGAAAATATTGTTAGATACAATTTTGCTGAATACACCACTTAGGTATCTATCTGTTGCTTTGATTATGGACATTTGTGGAGTTTTAAGTGTAGCATCATTTAAATTATTTTTTTTTTGTCATAGCTTTGCCAGGTGATTAAAAAAATATAAATACTCTACAAAGATATTTTTATAGTCAAACACACCATAATTGGAACGTATACCCATAACTGGTTCATCTGCCCTACAAATACTATTTAATTTAGTTGAATTTAAGTGCTGGTCAGTTTTTTCTACTTGCCTGGACTTACGCTAAACAATCGACATACAATGAGCATTAGAGTGATGCTAAATTTGATATTTTCGTTTCACAGTGCTCAATTAGGTCCTGATTAGCCTCCCAAAATTTGAACATGTTTGGTAAGAAACTGGCTTGGCACAAACCATTTGAAGTTTATATGGAAATTACTATGGTAAAACTGAACTTTTTGTACATTGTCTTCTAGTCTTTTTCCATATTACTCTGATAAAAAGTTCTATAGCTATTCTTATCGAACATTTTCACAGCTACAGCTTTGCGGATGATTGTTTTTCAGCCAAACGTAGAAATAAAACTCGATAATTTTTTCAAAGGGAAGTATCAGCTTTTGCAAACAATGCATTTGATCGTCGATTTGGCGTAACTGGTAGCTTGCCCACGCATGCTAACACTACAATCAGATAGGGGAAATTTTCCCCTACCTGCTAGTGGTGTTAGTAAGCGTGTGCGTGCTACCAGTTATGCCAAATCGACGATCAAATGCATTGTTTACAAAAGCTGATACGTCCCTTTAAAAAAGATTCGAGAAATAGTTATGCATTATTAAAGATCACGAAGGGAAGTAAAGCCGTTGATCCCCGGTTCATGAGTTGATGGGTCGATAGGTAGGGTCTAGGTGTGGAAGCTGCCTCCGTGGCGTCGGTAGCATTGGTGCTCAGTACGGACGTAATAATATGTTAATTATAAAGCTTATAATATAAAGCATGATTAAGTAGCTGTTTGATGAGAGACACGGCATTGTGCAGTTTTTTGGTGTTAAAGACTGACTAAAAGTAAATTGGTAAACCCTTTCGCACGCCGCTAGCACGCCTCTAGTGTTGGGAATCGAAAATGTTTAACAGTGGTTTGTTTATACTTCTAAAGAGAACAACTGGTGCAAGATTGATCAAAGTAGGCGATCGCGTTCAGAAATAACGCCAAATGGAACTCGAAAATATTGTGCACAAATACCTGGAAAATCCAGAGTGGTCCGGTGCCAAGCTGGCTAAAGTGCTAAAGGTGTCGAAAACAACAGTTTGTCGAGTGCTCAAAACCCCCCTGAAAAGTTATGCGAGACTCTGATATGGCCTGTTCTGAGTCTTGCCAGTAAAACCTGAGTTCGGTGGTCAGAAAGGTCTTCCCATCTTCGTGTATCAGCCTTCACCTTTCTGTGGAAAATGCTTGTTGATTGGGACCATGTATGTGACCATAAGTCCCAGATTTTGTTGGCAACCCATTTTTTCAGGTCCCCCGCTGGAACCTCCTTGGTAAACAGTTGGGTTTGTCTTCCAGAAGCCGCTATATGATCCGCCTCTGTAATACCACGAATGCCGCAGTGACCCGGAATCCATACAAACGTAGTGTTTCTGGGGGCATACCGCTGAATGGCTTGGATCCATGAGTGCTTGATAGAGTCTGAGTTGAGGGCTAAAACTACACTTGCGGAGTCCGTAAATACGGCAATCGGCTTGTTTGAGGGTGTGGTAGCAGCAATAAAAGCTGAGACCGCTTCTGCCGAGAATATGGTCTGGAAGTCGATGAAGTACGGACATTTGGGGGCCCGTGATGCCGATGCCAACCCTTTCACGGGAAACCGATCCGTCGGAGTAACGGATAGTGTGGTTGCAGTATCTGGTTCTCTGGAGTTCCACGACAGATCTCACAATCGTGCCTTGAACTTCTTCTTTATCGCCAAGTCGATAATGGGCCCGGGCTGGTTTCAATCTCTGGCTCCATACTAATGTATGCTAGACACCGGGGGGAGCTCCAGATTGGCGATGGCTTAGAGGAGCTGTTTAGCCTAGGTAAGGAGGAAAACTCTTTCATCTGAGCCAGCTGTCTTCTCCTCGAAGCTAATTGGTCGGTTGCAGATGGCCTGAGTAACTAAAAGTTTGAATGGTAGTATGTACTCCACTTTCGACGCAAGCTGCAATTGCAGGTGTGGATGGTAGTAGACCGGATGAGATACGGATAACTTGATGGTATGTAGAAGCTAGTTTTGTAATAAGTTGTTCGCGAGTGAGACAGGTAACTTCGATTGGTAAGGACGATTCCATACTGGCCTCAGATGAATGGCCTGGTGGAAAGACAAAACCAAGGAACTCTGAGATCTCTGCGTATTGCATAAGTGACGAACAGCGACTGGCGTATGGCACTTTCTGAGTATGTATACATCTACAATACTACTCCACATTCCGTCACTGAAAAGGCTCCACTGGAGCTTCTAATGGGGAGACCGGTAAAAGACCTGCTGCCTAGCCTTAGTACTGAGGCGGATTTGCGTTATGAAGGAATTCGAGAGAACGATGCAATAAAAAAGATGGCTGGTAAAATATACGCGGACAAACGGAGACACGCGAAACAGTCCGATATTACCGTCGGAGACTCGGTGATGATCAGAAATTATGAGAGTTGAAAACTAGAACCTAATTTTCAACCTGAGCGTTTCAAAGTGATTAAAAAGGCAGGAAGCGACACTATTGCTTCTAAACGAGGAGGATGTGAAATATCGTCGACCAGTCGAACACCTAAGAAAGTGACCGATTCAAAGAAATACATCTACGGATTCATCTACAAGACCCCAGGATTCATCAAAAGATACCGATCAAATACTGACACCTGACTTGTCTTCTCAGATTGCAGGAGCCAAACGTATGTCAAGAGAGCATCACGCAATAGGATCAGAGCAGCCCATAAGGATCAAGAGAACACCCAGACATTACAGTCCGTAGATTGATTTGTTATTACTTTGTAATGATTACTTGGATAATAAAAGTTATGATCTGTCCAATTTGTCTGATACACTTAAATAGAGTTATGATGTACGATATGAACCCCTGGATACAACCCTAATAAGTATGAATGTGTTAATGTTGCCTTACCAAGTACCAGACTAGTGAGTATTAGAAACTGAGCATCAGTGAGGGAGATTGATATACAAATAGTCGTGATGAGTGGACGTACTGCGGATTTGGTCGGCGAATTAAAACCCCCCGAAGAGGACTGTACAGTGTTGAGGTGCGTTAAAGCCAATCCGGTCTTTCGATCCGAGATATGGCCAGAAGGTACAACGCTAACTTTCAAACGGTGTGGAAAATCCTTTCCAGGGAAGGATACAAGTCGTGCAAAGCCAGTAAACATCCGAACCGGCACATGAAGCAGAATTCCGTGGCCAAAAAGCGTGCAAGGCTCTTGTACAACCATGTTTTGACGAAACACAAGGGCTGCACTTTGATCAATGACGAAACATACGTCAAACTCGATTTTAAGCAGCTTCCCGGTCAAAAGTTTTACATCGCGACTGGACGTGGGGATTTGCCGGGAAGATTCAAGTTTGTGTTTACCGACAAGTTCGCGAAGAAGGCCATAATTTGGCAAGCGATTTGCAGTTGCGACCTGAAAACGGAACCATTCGTTACATCCTCGACGATAACATCCCAAGTTTACATCTAAGAATGCTTGAAAAAGCGTGTATTGCCGTTCATCCGCAAGCATAGGGGCAAAGTCATCTTTTGGCCCAATTTGGCCAGCTGCCACTACTCCAAGGTGGTTCTGGAGTGGTATGCTGCCAACAAGATCGATTTTGTCCCCAAGCTAATGAATCCTCCGAATTGCCCGGAATTTGGACCAACCGAAAAATACTGGGCAATTTCAAAGCAGCGACTTCGACGCAGCGGCGGGGCAGTCAAGAACATCCAGCAAATGCGGGCAAAATAGAAGAAATGCGCTGATTCCGTGTCCGTTTCCACTGTGCGACCACTGATGGGCTCCACCAAGAGGAAGGTTCGCTGTAAGTACTGTAAAGCAACCATTAATGGACTTTTTAAACTTATTGAATCATGAATTACAGGTCTTTTTGTGCGTACCAATTTACTTTTAGTCAGCCAATTAATTCCATGAGCCAAAAACACCAATGATGCCTGCTCAAAGACACCAATCAACAGCTCGATTGAGTATTATCATTAGACACTAGCGACTTGAATCATTAATAAGTTTTGTTCCTTACATTTAATCGAAAAGTGGTCTTCAGCCAAGTTGCAGCTTATCACAGTTTAACTTAATCGAAATATTTTGCGCAAAAGTCGGAGAGCAAGGTTGCCCGAGCAATGCATGAAGTATTATCACTTCTTATTTGGCTATATTTAAAATATGCCATATGTACATGAGTATTTTACTTGGCATATTTGTATTCCATAAAATAAACATGCAGGTACTTTAATCGTTTAGATGCTATAAACACTTTTTAACAGGGTTGTTAATCGATAACCGCAGGAATCGGGTGCAATCAGGGATGTCAGCAGCATCTCAATAATGTAAATGAGTTATGAGCAGAATTCGTAGAAAAAGAAATATGACGACATTTGGGGACAGGCTCGGCGTAGTGGTTGGCATTTGTTTTTTTTTTCCTTTGGTTTGTTTTCCGTCGATCTTCTTTTCCGTGCTGAGCACCAATGCTACTGACGCCAGGAAGGCAGTTCCCACACCTGGACCCTACCTATCGACCCATCAACTCATGAACCGGGGACCAACCGCTTTACTTCCCTTCCGAAGGAAAACGTGATCAGAAATGTTATGCCTCAGAACATCCCAGCGGCGCCGACTGGGATTGAACCCAGGCCTGCTGAGGTAAGAGGTAATCACGCTTACCACTACACCACCGGCGCCGCTGGTTGGCATTTGTTAGCATCCTTGACTCTCACTCTAAATGTCAGGTTTGAGTCCACAGTATTTAAATGTTTGCCATGGAACAACATTTATATATTCTTTGAAGATTTTTAATGAAATTTCAGTCAACTTTCTAAAACTTACTCTTTGACCAAATCTTTGTTCGTTCCATTTTTTGAGTAATAACTATTTGTTAATTATTTTTTTTAAAAGTTGTGCCCTTTTACAAAACTTAACTTAATTATCTACAAGTCGATCAAATATTGGAAGATGTGCAATTTTATAAGAAATAATATTATCTAACAACATGTTTTTTCTTGTTTGCAGTGAAAGCAGGATTTTTATGATTATTATCAAAAATGATGTTCTTTAGAAAAATAACTTTTGAATCTATGATGAAAGGTCGAAGTACAAAAGGTTGAATGAACAAATGACGAAGGAACAAATGGTCAAATGGACAAAACATGGAATGAAATTTAAATGACGACCATTAATGGACAAAAAATCAAATAAAGGGTCTAAATATCACATAGACAATAGATAGAATGTACAAAAGATTAAAATAAGAAAAATAAAAACGTAGTTAGTATGAAATGTAGTTAGCTTTAATCTGTAAAAGAAATATCCATCGTTTGATGAAGAAATGAACTCCAAGAGTGAGAATTAACTTTCGAGCATTTTCAGTTGAAATGTTCAATATCTTTTATCTATCAAAGATATGACGGGTGGTCAATCTTGCTCATGCTTCTAAAGCAGCCAACACGAAACTCCAACAAAGATTTGGATCTCCTGTTATTTCACTTCACTACTAAACGGTTTCTCAAACAACCCTAAACCAAAAAACACATCAAAGCACATTACTTCTGCTCAGTAAACCAGAAAATAGTATCGGAAATTACAATTCTTATCTGCTGGCTTCCCTCTAAACGGGAGAGACAATCATCACTATCATTATGCACAGATAAATACATCAAACACACCATGAAGGCAATTTTTTTTTTTTTTTTGAGGATCGAGGAGACAGAAATATTTTAGAAACTCGACACTCCTCTACAATTTTTTCCTTATCTACCCATAAAAGTCACATCCTGTCTTCGCTGTATAAGATCTGACTGGAAGAATCTGTGTTCGAAATTGTTTTCCACCCACACAGCATAGAAAGTTGCACATCAGAAGTCAGGCGGACACGTGACCGAGATTAGATCAATAAGTGGCAATAAATAGAAGCAAAACCAACATTTCCTTCCCCTGATGAATTTAATCAAGCACACTTATTCTTTCAAACCCCCACGCGCTGCATCCCTCTGTAACGGCAATGAAGCAATCTCCGCTTCTGTAGAAGGAAGTTGCTTCTGCTAGGAGCAGGTTCGAATTCCGGTCCACCGATGCGTGGCGGACAACGTCAGTGTCAGCCAGTGCGAAATGCTAATGTATTATGAATTAGGATTAAATTTCAATGTAAATTTCCACTTTCAAGGCATGCGGAGGGGAACAGTGTTTGCCTAGGGGCTGCATTTTATTACCTCTAATACTATTATTCCTGACGCCAAACGGCGGTGAATGGTGCTTCCCTCCTGCAGGGCAATCAAGAGCACTCGTCCTGATAGCTGCTTCAGGCTTTGAAAAGTGTTGCAGAGATTAATGTTTTTGTTTATTGTGATTATATGATTGATTGTGTGTTATTGTTGTCACGTTCGTGCAGTAGAAGTGAGGTTATGAAAAAGACCACAAACAATATAAAGTCTAACATTATCGAATAATCTGGCGAGAGCTGATGAAATAGAAAACAACTGCCCTTAAAGCTAAGATTTCGAAAATCAGGTCTTCTTAAAAAAATATGGGATCCAATTTTTTTTTTCCAAAACTATGGTCTCAAGGATGTGTTACAATGTTCACTTCCTAGAACATATGTTTTACTAAACCTGAGGGACTGATTTGGATTGGGTTTTCCCTCTTTTTTTCTTTAGGGATTCTAACTATTTCGGTAGTCAGTCGACCCTTCGTCGTAAGAATTATTATTAGAATAAGCCCCGGGTTTTTTTTTCTGGATGAGCCATGTTGAACTTACCATGATACTACCCAACAAACAATTGAGAGCTCTTATAAAACACCTGAGTTGATCAAACGTTGAATAATAGCTTCCAGAGTTGAACAAGAATGTAGTTGTATTGCTATTTGATGAAAAGATTTAAAAGCTGTTGGAGCACTCTTAAATGATTGTTTACGTTCGGTTAAACTATATGCTTTATAAGACCTACGATAACTTTTATAGCACCTTAGTTAAACTGATTGACAAGAGCTATATAGAACGTGGAATAAACGCATCAAAACAAACCATTGGGACCTCTTATAAAACACCTCAGTTGATCAAACATTGAATAATAGCTTCCAGAGTTGTACAAGAATGTAGTTGTATTGCCATTTGGTTAAAAGCTTCAAAAGCTGCTTGGAGCACTCTTAAATGATTGTTTACGTTCGACCACAATTTTGTTGCTAAAAATAGCACAAGTGATAGGCACGTTTATATGACTATAAGGCAATGATTATTCGACTGCAAGAAAAGTCACTCAAGATGAGCTTCATATACTTCTCTCATATGATCAAAATATGTATTCAAGAATAGAGCAGATGGAAACAGAAGCGGCTGGCAATCCGGGATCATGAGTTCGAATCTTGCTTCGAGAAACCCTCGGGGAATAGAGGTAAATTTATATATAAAGGGTGATACGGTCAAAATTTGGTCAATATCAACTTGACGTATTTCTTTCAATTTTGCATTTAAAAAACCTGAACACCCCTCATTTTGAAGGTGTGTGTGTGTAGAATGTTGCTCCTATTTTGATTTTGGAATTCACTTTTCAGTTGTCAAAATGCCGTCCAAGCAAGAAGAGCAGCGTATCAAAATTTTGCTCGCACATCGCGAAAATCCGAGCTACTCGTACGCAAAGTTGGCAAAATCGCTAAAAGTTGCCAAATCAACCGTTACAAATGTAAATAAAGTGTTTGGGGAACGTTTGTCGACAGCCAGGAAGTCTGGATCGGGGGGAAATCGAAAACCGGAAGCCGCTGAGACGACAAAGAGAGTTGCCGGTAGTTTCAAGCGAAACCCTAACCTCTCTCTCCGAGATGCCGCAAATAAGCTGGGTGTATCGTCTACAACCGTGCATCGAGCCAAAAAACGACTATCGACTTACAAGAAGGTAGTGACTCCAAATCGCGATGATAAACAAAATACGACGGCCAAAGCGCGATCCCGGAGGCTGTACACGACGATGCTGACGAAGTTTGACTGCGTGGTAATGGACGACGAAACCTACGTCAAAGCCGACTACAAGCAGCTTCCGGGACAGGAGTTTTATACGGCAAAAGGAAGGGGAAAGGTAGCAGATGTTTTAAAGCACATGAAACTGTCAAAGTTCGCAAAGAAATATCTGGTTTGGCCATCTGTACCTGTGGCTTGAAAAGCAGCATTTTATGCAGCAAAATGCAGCATTAGCAGCAGGTGTTATTAATAAATGCAAACGTTAATTGAAGACATATATCATATAATCAACGATAACATTTCTAGATAAATTCTCTCAATTAATGATTAGAGAGATTAATTGAAAGAATATCAATCAAAGATTAAACAGATGCTTGTTACTACTTCCTCCATGATCACAGAATGTGAATTATGGCATAATTACATATTTTTTCAATGTGCACAAATAAATTAAATTAATAAAAACTGTACAAGCAATTATTTTGGCGTACCACGACAATTGTTAAACTAATTTTAATCTGTGAATATTGTGAGTACTTACACAACGGTTATTAAGGATTCATTAAAAAGTGCTATAAACGCTTTTCACAACATGCTGTATAGTGATTATTTAGGAGTCATAAAAGAGTGTAACAAACGCCTCTCAGGATCAATCTCTAATACATTTCGAAGCAGCTGTTAGGAGGTGTCTACAAACGTTGTATTAGAGCTTTCACCAAAACAATAAAGCTTGAGTTTAAATATGTATCTATAAACGTTGTATAAAAGTTGCTTCTATCCGGTTGTTAAGGAGTCATTGAAAAGTGTTATAAACGCTTTTCACCGCTTGCTGTTCAATTAATATTTAGGAGTCATAAAAGAGTGTAACAAACGCCTCTCAGGTTTCCTCTCTACTAAATTTCAAAGCAGCTGTCAGGAAGTGTCTACAAACGTTGTATAAGAGCTTTCACCAAAACAATAAAGCTTGACTTTAAATATGTATCTATAAACGTTGTATAAAAGTTGCTTCTACTCCTATACCGCGTATACATATAATGCTGTAGTTGAACAGGTTCTCCAAACCAGTATGAACAAGAGTTTTACAGAAGTTGTAATAAACAAATTTTACAATTATTATTCAGCATGCAGTTGAATAAAATCACAATGGAAGCGTTTCTTCAACAAGAAATTGATTTTGGGTAAACGTTGTACTGAATACGTTAGACAACACCTTTGTGTTGCAGTTGTATAGGCTCTCCAAACCAGTGTAAACAAGGGTTTTATAAAAGTTGTGGTGAACACATCGTGCAATTATTATTCAACATGCAGCTGAACAAAATCAAAACGAAAGCGTTTCTTCAACTGGAAATTGTTACTTGGGTAGTCATAAGTTTATAAAGCATCCCGCCCTCTAGTCATAAACCTCTAATTATTCGAAACAAATTAATTGGTAGTAGGTTCAATATCTCGATTGCAATGATTCATGACCAATTCACTTCTAGATAAACATTTCAAAAAGTCCTATCTGCATTGATCGATTCTCTTCATCGACAATCTCTTTCGTTAATAACTCAGTTGCAAAAGTTTTCCTTGTTGTATTTAACGTTGAGGACGCTAGATGTGAACCTATGTGGTAAAAATAGCACAAAATCTATTTGCATAGCAGTGGTTATCCAACAAGAAAGTCGATGAAGAGAATCGATCAAAGCAGATAGGACCTTTTGAAATGTTCATCGAGATTTGTGTCGAACCATAATAAATCCAAGGTTTAAGCACAGGAAGCTCACCATGCCCCACCTGTTCACTATGTCCCTTCTTCCCATATCGTGCAATTTTAGGTTTGGTTAGAGGAAAATACAAGCTGAACATATCATTAGGTCCTAAGTAACATTGACAGATTCTCTTCATGTAAAGACATTCCCAGGTATTTTCAGTACACAGATCGATAAAAGAAGTTTTTATCTCGCATCTAATACGACAAACACAACAAGAAACGGTTATGTGTTCAAGTAATTAACGAAAGAGAAAGTTAACGAAGAGAATCGATCAATGTTACTTAGGACCTAATGCAATGTTCAGCTTGAATATACGTGGAAGCTTCGGCAATGCAGTCCCGGACCTAGGCGTGAATATCACAGGTGGGCAGGAGCTCACGGTCTCCCAGTGTTGGTAAGTTCTTTGCCGTTAATGTTCACGAGTTCACTATTTTGCCATACAGAAATTCAAAACAAACAAAAAATATGGGCGGATTTGGACAGTTTTTGACCTACTTCATACGACCGGAAGGTGTATGCTGGTCACAAATACCGTGCCAAACTGATTTCCTACGCAATTAATCAACCTTTGATGTGAATTTCGTTCATAAACACGAGGAGCATTTCTTATAGTAAAACTTGCCATAACAAAATGGGCATAGTTTATTTTAGTAAACAAACTAACACTTCTTCCTACTGTGTCACCTTTCTATTACCCGCCTAGGTTCCGGACAGTATGTGATTGTGATCAGAGCGTAAAATTAGGTCTGAAAGCACTGATCTACTCAATTCATTGCTCTATCCAGACCGTAAAGGACGAGGCAATAAAAGAGCCAAGAAAACATTCAGTCACTCACAAACAGGTGACTCATACCGCTTGCCTTCGCTCGCACAGCATGTAATTGAGGCATATTTCCATAGAAAATGTACGCTGTAGTCATTCAAAACAAGAATTGGATACCATCACGGAAGAGTAAACGTGCTGACTGAGTGCTCTGCTGTCAGTGACTCGTTTACTTTCCAATCATTCAGACGCTCACGAGGCAGTGAATGATGAGGTAGATGGCTGTTTATATTCATATGAAAATGACTCATTGAACCTGAGTGTTTTGCGCACTGATTGTGATGTATTGATTTGGTGGGTACGTTTCAGTTGAAAATGTTCTTATAAGTTTATTTTCATTGTTATTGTAAGGTTGGGTACGTGTGATGCGATCGCAATCGAACATGTAGGTTTGGCCCTTAGCCGATTAGATTTTGATGTGTTGTCGTGTGCATACGCGTCCTCCATAACACGATCATGAGGGCCGTACTACACTGAGGCATGAAAGGTCATGAAAGTTACATATGAATTTCGCGACTTATGAAAGATTTTTGTCTAACTTAAGGTAGCTCTTATACGCCTGTAGCCATTCCATTTTCCCAACCGTTGACAGACGAGTGGTTCTGACACAGAACCCGTAATCTCAACGTCCATGGTTTCGGTTCCAGTCTGCTTCGTTTAATAATTTTTTTGTCGACATTATTTTTCATAAGGCAAATCTATGAAATTCATATCGATTTCTGGTAGCTAAAATTTATAAGTAGTTCTTATGGAATTCTTACGTTCTTTTGCCTCGGTGTAAGTATCCGTAAGATATTACGGCGAGAGTCAATTGCGAAAAAGGTACACTTAAGTACCATTTGTGCGAAGGTTTGTGGCCTACACGATGTTGCGTGATTTTTCCCAATGGAGCCATTTGTTTGATTATAAAATATTATTAAATTGTTACTTGGTTCAGAATATCGCAACATGTTTTAAATTTCAGATCTTCAAAAATGTAATGTCCTACACTCATAAAATTTGACATATTTTTACTGGTGAATTTCCATGTAAACTTCTACATGATTTTCATGTGTCCACACATTAACAGAATCCACTCAGAAGTACACATGTAATTTATGAGTCAAATGAATAGTATGTGTGGTTACACATGAATTTTATGTGTGCACATAAGAACTATGTGTCTGACACATATATATCATTTGTTTATCACATTGCGAAAATTCATGTGTGGGACACATGCAAATTAGTATTGAATTTTTATTAGTGTATAGTATCGAGTTTTTGTTGGAAACCAATATCTTGAAAGAAAATTTAATTGCAACAATCATATCATGTTTCGATGTCTCCGATAATTGATTTAAATTATTTTAGTGTGTTAAATCCTCCGGTATTTTGAATATTTCTTTAAGTTTTGAATCTTGAATCATACAAGTATAAACTCTAGTATGAAAATATAAGAATAATCAGAAGACTCGTAGTCTTATTTATTTTTCAAAACAAGATCTTTTCTGTATCTGTAAATCTAAAAAAAAAAAATCTTAAAACTCTTCATATACATATATTCTTTTAATTGTTTTTTTTTCATGAATTTCACAATTGGTTTAAAACAAAAAAAAATATATAAAAAGCATCATCCATTTATCGATTAACTATGAGTTCTTTGAAAATTATTTCAATTCCAAGAATTTAGATACATTTCTATAGACCAGGACAGGGCTGTCTTGCATCAATGTGGAGAGAGCAAAGTCAGTGATGATAAATATTGTATTACCATCACTCCTAATAAAATTGGTATTGTTATTTTCCTTAACAACATGTTTGGGGTATCATCCAAACCATTTGTGGAAAAGTTCGACAATGTGGGTTATCGTTCATTTATGGTATTTGTTTATATTAGGGTTCGTCGCACTCCAAACACTGCATAACAATTTCCGTATGACCACAGTCATCTTTCATTTACGTCATGCAAAAAACTATATCAATACTTAAGAGGAAGAGAAGACAATACGGGGGCGAAAACGAACCACTTTTCTGTCAAACACGAACCAGCTCGTGACTGGCCGATTTGCAGTGAGTAAGATAGAGATAGCAATAGATATAGATAGAGATAGAGATAGAGATAAAAGAGTAAGAAGCCAGTTGTCTCCCTTCCTCTTAGATAAGTGCTCTCTCTCTTAGATCAGTCGGTTACTCGGAGATGATTAAAAGTTGCATGATAAAAAATAATGATCATGGAAGCAATAAAAACTAAAAATGGGTACAAACCGGATTCGAACCACGACTGTTGTGATTATCAAACCTGTGTTTTCACCACTGGTCTTTCAATTCTTAGGAAAATTGAACTGCTAAAGGAAAATAAACGGTTTTTGCTATTTTTGTTGTCCATGCATGATTGAGAAACGAGAAGTGAAGGAAACGATGCGATAGGTTATTTTTTAGTGATTACTGTCGGATTCTCTTGGTCACTGACGAAAGAAGTATGGAAAAGATGATTTTTGTACCATAACAATTTATTTTTGGTTTTCGTCAAACGTCACTGACCAAACTGACCGTTACCAATTCTGGTCCAGGATTGTAAATTATTTCCAAATCAAACTTAAATTTTTTAAATTTAAGATTGTATGAAATTTTTTAAAACCCGGATTTTTGTATCTCTAACATTGTTTCCTCTCTTTTGGATCTTTAAAACTTTTTAAAACAGCCATAGAATCTTGAAAACATTTTTAGTACATGACGTCAAAAATGTTGCAAAGGGCCAACATTAGACTGATGCAAATTTGAAATTTTCGCTCCACAGTGTTCAAATGGTTTCAAATCGGATCCTGATTAGCCTCCGAAAGTTTAAACTCATTTAGTGAGAAACTGACTTGGCATAAACCATTTGAAGTTTATATGGAAATTACTATGGAAAAACAAATTTTTTGTTCATTGTCTTCTAGCCTTTTTACATATTGTATTGTTAACAAAGTCTATTGCTATTCTATTGTGGACAACACTGTATTCTGCAGTGTGACATAGTAGCCATGATTTTTGTCCTCTATTCTACGCGTCATAAGCACCAATGTTGCCTGCTGAACAGTTGATTGAGCATAATCATAAGACATCAGTGACTTGAATCATTAATAACTTTTGTTCCTTACATTTGATCGAAAAGTGATCTGGAACAAAGTTGTAGCTGGGAAAATTTTCAACCAGCTTAGCTATCATTTTTAAAAGTAGATTTAAGTGGTGAATTTTGAATTAGATATGAACCAAAATTATGCTTTCTTCATAGTAATTCCCATATAAACTTCAAATGGTTTGTGCCAAGTCAGTTTCTCACTAAATGAGTTCAAATTTTGGGAGGCTAATCAGGACCCAATTTGGAACCGTTTGAGCACTGTGGAGCGGAAATTTCAAATTTTGCATCAGTCTAGCCAACATACTACCACAGACAAACAGACGTAACTCTTCATTGTGTGTCTTCGTGCACGCATTTAACGGTTGATTTGAATATTATGAGTTCCGCGAACTACTCGCTGCAGCGCTGGCATCGGATCACTTTGACGTTTCTATACATTCTATAGAACTTTAATGCAATATTGTTTGCGAGTTAGCGAGCAAGCTTGTTTTCCGCGAGAAGCCCGAGAGATGTCGTTACTGAGGTTCTATGTTTTGAGATACTATGTTTTCAAGGATAACTTTTTCAAAGAGTTACGTCTGTTTGTCTGTGATACTACTACTATTTCGTCAGTTTTCTACAGATTTTGATTGAACAAATTTCGACTAGACCGAGAATCTAACCCACCACCTCCAGCTTGGAATAACCGTGCTTTTACTGACTGGGTTACCTGGTCCCTAAGGGCTTTCAACAAAGCAACCAATTTATCAAACAGCACCTTCCATATTTTTTTAGAGATTCTGAAATAATTCAAACACATTCTGAGTAATTGAATCATTTTAAAGATTTTGAACTTACAACAAGTATCCGAACTATTGGATAGACTATTGTTTTAAATCTTGGATATAGCGGACAACTGCAACACACATTAATCAAAGCTGGATTTTTCGCAAGACTGTAAAACCGATACTCATAGTTTGTCAAATTAAACCACTTGAACATATCAGCACAGCATAACACTTTTCAGTATCGTTGATGTAGTAAAAACAATATTTTGAGACGGATTTATCCAAATATTTGCTGGTTATGATCAATATTATTCAAACCCATAATTATAGATATTGGTGGGAAACTCGGATGTGTTTTTCGATTTTTCAGCATTTCTTTTACATAATTAGTTCCTGATTATTCAGCAATTTCAATACGAAGCTCCACCTCATAACTCAACATGGTTCGCAATCTGTGTCTGACACGCGTGTGATAATCATAAGTAGTGCTTAAACAAGATGATGTATTGACAAAAGAAGATGGTTACAGCTTAAAGTTGTGCCATTACTAACAGAAAAAAAGTACGCATATTCCTGACTGAAGCATCTTTATAAAGACTACATGGAAATCGTGACAAAACAGCACTCGTTTCAACGAGAGAAAAGAACAATCGGCAGAACGAATGTTTGCAATATCAAAATCAGACAGCAGCAAAATGCTTTCCCTCCATCCGGAAAGGTCTGCTCTCCGTTGGAACCATCTGCTATCATCAATCGGGGGGCGAAAAGTGCGAGCTGATCCGGATATACGTCTGTTGTGCTATTTTGACTGTAATCCCTCTCACTCTGCTACTCTGTATCGTAGCTAGCATTTCATTCTGGCTGACAATGTTACGGCCAGAGAAGGGAGGCTGCGAAACTTCCCGTTTTGTTTCCGCTGATGTCAAACTGAAAGGGGAGATTGATCCATCTTCTCGGAACCATTCAAGGGCCTGTCAGTGTAGGAAGGATTTTCCCGCCCTGCGTGTGCTTGTCCTTATTTTTAGTCGCCCTTGAGATCATCATACTGCAATTACCATCACCACTCAGTTCTAGTGAAGAGTTGTAATTTTTTTCCGAAAAGGGTGGAATGGGGATACCTTGTGGGAAGATTGGAGGTTGAAAATCGGTAGGCATTAAACTTACCCGTCTTCACTTGGTATTTCAGCGTTGTGGCGCAATCCTTCACCAGCTGTTGTAGAGTAACAGCATGCTCCGGAACATCCAAGTTCAGAAGCATCTTCATTTCCTCTGGATGGTGAAAATCAAGGATCTTCTCCTTGCGGTCATTCTGGATGTTGACATAGTCAATGAGTAGCTCCGTTATCTTCTGCAGAAACTCTCGAGTTTCCACCGAATCCGATGATTGGATCACGGGAATAATGTCTGTGAATTAAATCAGATTGGAAAATGTGTTAAAAGTTAGTAACATAGATGACGTGTAAATAGAAAATTATTATTAATGCCCGCTTAATTCCTCTTGCTATAATTGATAACCGATATGCGTATTTTCTCTAAATTGTGCAGACTTCTTTTGAGTTTTGTACTTATACTGGATTTGTTTTCATTAATTTTTCATCACTTAACTACGGTATTGATAAAAATGACTATAAATGACCAACTATATCTTTCCAAACCCATTTTTTAGGATTACGCTAAGATCTACGGTATGAAGCATGGGAGTAAATATCACCACAGTTATCTTTTCAATGTATGCTTTTTATAGTTTATGTATTGTAGTCGGAAGAAAACGTTCCCCAAGGGAGCATCTTTCAATACAGCATAGGATTACGATAAGTATGTGCTCATGATTTATGGTTTTTCAATGTACAAGAGACATTTTGCATTGTAGAAAAAGAAGATATGCGTTCGTCTGACGCCTGACTTAAAAAAATTAGCAAACGGCACTAATCAATTGTTGTTACCCAGCAAATTACTGTTTGGGAAGGTTTAAATAATGACCCCATGATTTTACTCGTCACAATTAAACTCCCACCCTTTCCCGTTGGAATTCCCACTGCGTTATTTAGCGTTTATTACCGAAAATGGGAGAATAAATGGCGCACTCCAACAAGCCGGAGGGTGGCTTTTAATATCGAGATCCCTTCAAGAATGAGCTATTTTATTAAATCTATACACACGTCAAAACGAGGGGGAAGTGTAACCCTCCGGTTTGGTCCTTCACTGTGCAAGATACGCTTATCTGCGAAGGTATTTTCCCGTTCACTGAAACGAATGACGGGGCCCGGCAAAAACTGAAGAGCTGATGCCCAAATTGATTCCACCATGACATTTTAGGGGGAGGGGGAGAATAGTAGTCTGTAGCAGAATGGTGAAACACACTTCATAGATCCACCTAGTGGTGCGGTCCTAAATGTGTCCCTATCCGGTGTGTCGAAATCAGTTGCCGTAACTCAAAACTAACCGATCTCAAAGAATTTTCTTCAAACGCACAAACTCCTTAATTTTCAAAATTTTCGTTGCAGGTATAAGAAAGATAAAAAGGTCGTGTTATTCCGCATGGCAGAACTTAGTCTTTTCTCGCGTTGGTGCCTGCTTCAACGTCGTTGCAGAATAATTGCTAATTGAGGATTTGGAAAGAGCTTAAGTTGTCCTTTTGCAGGACATGACAATATCACATTGACTCAACAAAAGGTATTCTACTTCATTTGAAGATTTTAAGGTTTGAAAATGACTCCCAAGGAATAGGATTTTATTGTGGTGAAATAAATTATTGCTGAGTGTATACAGAGCTGGCAGAAGCTAATTTACTCTGCATAGTCTTGTAAACCGAAAAAGACATTTGTAGTGATAACTAGTGGCAGTGTAAATTCGTGATTTTTCAGAGCTACGAATGCCACAAAATTTGACTTTAGCCTCGAAATGTTCTTAATTACACAAAATGTCCGAAATAGGTTCAAAATGACAAAAGTAAATTAAGAACTCTTTTCTTTTGTCGCAACATCAGCGAAACTTATGTAGTTTCGATGATGATGAAGTACATTGAGTCTAGTCTTAGCTGTACTATCATCGATCTGATATAAGATTAATCTTTGTCAAATTGACAAAACAACACTTCTTTTTTATTTATTGAAAAACTACAGCGCTTGGAATCTGGGTGCTGCGGTAATGGCTTCTTTTCAGTGTAGTAATCAGCACTAATCAGCCATCGGCTGTCAGCAAAACAATATTATGCGAAAGCTCAAGCAAAGTGGAAAAATTTTTGATGCAAAATGTTTAAAAGTTATTTAATATATTTCAAAAAAAAAAATGTGGCTTACATTATCATCACATCGCACTACAGTTATGACTCGAAATCTTTTGGAATGTTTTACGAAGCCCATGCGCTTTTTCAGATGTCTTATTGCTCCAAAGTATACCTTAAACATATATCTAGAAAATGAATGTGAAAGTTTTTGGATTACAGTTATGTGAAATTATTGTTTCCTTGATTTGTTTTCCGTCGATCTTGTTTTCCCGTACATAGTTCACTAAAACACTTTAAACACTTGATATTTCATATGCACAATCACATTTATTTTAATTGCATTTCACCATGGTTCAATATGTCATATACTCAAAAAATTCCACATGTCATTATCAAATAACTATGAGGCAAGAACAAGCATTTCACATCTCATTGGAATGCAAAACAGTGTATTTCGGCATGGTTCAATGTGTTCTACACGTTGATTTCTAGTGTTTCAAACTTCGAAATGTTGATAATATTTCTCTATCAATTCAAGTGTATTGCACACCGAATCACACTACTGTTCAAAACAGATGGATTTGAAGTGTTTTGAATTTCTATGAGATGTGAAATGCTTGTTCTTGCCTCATATCTGAGAACAATCGTGGCCCAGTGAGATCGAACGAAGACAACTGCAGTAGCACACCCAAACATTGCAGGATCAATTCCCAAATCAGACCCATTAAAAAAGGCATGTATATGTTCTGCCTTCTGGCAGCATTGTTTATATATCTGTCGATTCAATTTTGGAATCGTTAAAGTACAATATGGTAGCTATTCATATCACCATGTGAGGCACATAGACTCCAAGTGTTTCATAATTCGAACCAAAAGTGTTGAGGCATGGTTCAAATCATAAGATTCACACATGAAATGGATGTGTTTCACAAGAAGTGCAAAATTAAGTGTGTAATACTTAAATTCGTTTCATCACCCCGGGAGAGTAAAAAATTGGTTAGATTTAATAGCGCGAAATTGGTTCTATGTTAACGCGCATTCCATTCTCGCTACACCAAAAGAGCATAACGTTTATGTCCTCTTGCAATGACATGCAGTCTTCTGAAGAAGTGAGGACACGATAGTCTAGTCTAGTCTAGTCTACACATACACAGCCAGTACTTGAAAGAATCCTGGAAAATGATACATCTATCATTTTTCTTGTCATTATTAATGCCTGCTGCACATCAAGGATGTGAAACAAACAATAAAGCGGCCAGGCCTACTGTGTAGCGTTTAGTTAATTTTTGTGGAAGTGAATGTTTACCATGTCTACTTAATAAGTATAGGCAGTGGTTAACATTTAATCCACAGGTAATCAAAGAGCGGGGACATACCGTACCAACCGCTCCGTATGCAGGATTTGAAAATGGGCTATATAAATCGTTGGGAGTGACAGAGCTAAGAAAGTTAATGTACACTCCTTGGTTGTCCGATCTCCTGGGATGGAACACAGGTATTTACCCCTTGTGTTCGAGCGTACAGTCCTCCCTCCGTACAAGCGTGGACGGCACCGCCAACCCACTGCCATCCCTCAATCGATCCAGCCGACCTCAGTTGAAGGACAACGGAGAGCGGTGTGCGGACGTAACCTATACGGAGGGAATGCTGTATTCGCCTAGGTTATAGCGCCCTTGCTCGCTACCATTTTCTTCTAGCGGTTGGGACCTGAGCACTAACTCTTGTCCTAGCCCTATATGGCATATGGTTATAGCGCCATTACTCGCTTTCTGAAAAGAGAAGAAGGGAAGGGAAGGAGAGGAAAAGGACTTGGGAAAAGGAAATGCGGAATTCCTTTCCGCATTAGTATTTGTCCATCAACTTAGCAATTTTGTTCTGTATATAAAAATTATATTCTCCATCTAAACTTTTGTCGGATGCAAGATACTGTTACAAAATACAGCATAGCATTGCTATGTAGCTGATAAACCATGGTTTCTATTTTCTTCGAAAACACTCTCACTTGAACAAAAGCCAACTGACACATAACACACATCAACAACACCACACATATTTTCTCGACCTCTCATAACAAACTCTTCGGCACAAATCTTCATGTTTTTTGAATGATTTACGGAAAACTTTTGGAGACGTGGTGAAGCATTAAGTGCTTCGTGGAGTACTGTCTGTAATACCTTCACAAACTTGAACTTTCCTTTAGTATGCCCTGATTATAGCACTTTTTTCACAGCTCAGATCCTTCTGAAGAAGTGAGGACACGATAAATCTTTAAGTCGTCGGAAAAAGAAGAGATCCTGATACACAAGTTGTTCACGTATCAAGTTCACAAAGTATTGAACGGCCCGAGAACGCTTCCGTGAGGTACACCGGACGTGATGTTGAAAAGTTGGGATTGTGCCGCATTCACTACTACACAACCAGTTCTATCCGTCAGGTAGAAAACAACCACTGCAGGATTGACTTTGCGGGACAGAGTGTTGACGTAACACTTCAGATTTGTAATCGTGGAGCGTTGTTTCATGAAACCAACCAACATGGAGATTAATGAAGATACGGCGTTATACAGAATGTTATGCACCAGTTTTTCGAAAATGTTGCTCTAGCAATACAAGACAGAAACATTACGATAGTTCATGACTCGATTGCAGTTGCCGGATTTGTAGATAAGAATGATAGAAGCTGTATCCAAGCCACTGGGAACATCCTGTCATGCAGCGAACGGTTGAATAAAGATGTTATGGGAGATGCAAGTGCGGTGGAGTAATTCTTTAGCAGCAAGGGTGGAATACCGTCCATTCCAGGGACTTTATCAACGTCGAGTTCTTCGGTGGCTTTCAGTACTTCGACGACGGAAAATTGCATGTCGGGTAGATGTATGTCGTGTGAAGCAACATGGGCAAAGGGGCTGAAGCGAGGAACAGGCGATGATTTGCTAAATACGCTGTCGAAGAACTTGGGCAAAAGGCTTGCCGCTTCCGAATTAGTCGTACTTTACTTTACGCGAGTTGCCGATTTTTGGTTTGTCACAAAATTCCAGAAACATGAAGGATTTTGCTTGACATCTGATTGAATCTTAACCGTGTAGCTTTCGTACCTGGATAAGATAAGTGCCTTTTACGTGGTTTCCACCTCCCGAAGGTTGCTCCGCTCACTATCGGACTTAATCAGAAAGAAACGGCTGCGTACTTTTCTAAGAACGTCTCGGAGATGGCGTAGTTCAGAAGTCCACCATGGCTTGTAATAGACTGAAGAAACTCGTTGTCTCTTTTGAAGTTCCTAAGCACTGCGTAAAGCTTATCATAGAAAGCTGATACAGACTCGTCAAATGTTTTCTGTCGCAGTAGAGCATCCCATTCGATTTTTGAGAGCACGTTGTCGAAACGACCAAAATCAGACCACTGAAAATTAAAGTTGAATATCACATCCCCATTTTCCGTTGTGTTTGTGCCATTACATTTTTCGTCAATAAGCAAGATAAATGGTGCTTGATGGTCGCCAATTGGTAAAAGTGGAGTTGAGGGTACAATGAGGCCAAAGTTCTTTGATCGCTAGGAATTCATACGAATATTTGAAGGGAATTTCTATCTGTAGATGACATCAGTTCAACTTTTTTGCAAATACGGTTTAAATGAATCCATTAAACTATATCAGGATAAATCTGAATGGACCATCACCAGCTAAAGTGAATCACATCAAAAATCAAGATATTTTGAATAAATGATAAGGAATTGACGGCTTGATTATTTAGTCCTTTATTAAGATAAGAGTAACAAGTTCCTAGAGCATATACATATTATACTTTTAACGAAGGCAACCTATAAAGAAGACTGAGTACTCTTGATTTCTAATACAAATGCCATGTTTTTAGAATACCATGAGGAACAGTAATCTTTACAATTGAAAAATGATTATCTGAGGCATAAAACCGTTGATCCCCGGTCCATGAGCTGATAGGTAGGGTCCAGGTGTGGGAGCTGCCTCTCTTGCGTCGATAGAATTGGTGCTCAGTACGGAAAACAAGATCGACATAAAGCAAATCAATGAACAAAAATTGATTCGAAATCCTTGTATAAACTGTTTAAATTTTTCAGGTGGACAAATTTCAGCCCCGCAAGATGCCAAATGTAAGCAAAATATATTTTTTGTATTGTAGTCACTTTAACACATTTTCGGTCATTCGTAACTTGTCCAGGGATAAGGTTTGAACTCGTGACCTTTAGCGTGAGAGGCATGGATTTTAACCACTATGTCGGACCATCCCCTCAGCCAAAATAATACTATGGCATAATGATGATGCATCATCGACAGCAGACGCCGGTTCAAACACTCCCGAGCGTAAGTATCAGTGTGCATCGTCTCCATTGTCATAAATCGGTTTTTAAAACATTCCACACACTCATATTGCTTGCCAAACCATGATCATTTTACCAATTTTTTCGGTAAAAATAAGCTTATCGGCCATCAGGAGGTACTGAACTTAGGAAAAGTTCAGCACACAGAAGCTCATAAAACCAAAAAGAATTTATTGTAATTGCATCTACAGATGCCTAGAAACTTGCAGAGGATTACAGAAAAGTTCAGATAGCTGAAGAAAAGTTGATGGAACTATACTGCCTATAATCCCATATCAGTCCTATATGGAAAAAGTAGGCATTGAGAAAATGGCAGTTGAAGTTAAGAAGTGCAATTTCCATGCAAATATTTAAAAAATCATAATAATTTAATCGAAAATTTTGTCAAGTTAAAATCAGTTGCCATGAAGCTTGTATGTTTTGATCTATCAGCGATTCAAATGTTTTGATTAACATATGGCGATTCAAAAAGCAGAACTATTACTTGACTTCTGGACGATTGAATTTCAGCATGGGACTGATATGCAATTACCTTTCTTGATGGGACAAACTGACTTGATGTTGTTTTCACATTTTTCATGATCAAAGTTCCTAGTTTTATCACCGACAAACCGACATGAATGACCATAGCAAAAACAATAAAATTTCTGACCAAAGCACACTACTGACAACTGGCTCCGTGTTCGCGGGAGATATTTAGCTAAGCCATGAACCCGCATGCAAAAGTTATGAAGTGGTTCGGTTCTGATCTATTCTGAACAAATTATTTTTTATCTAGATAAAACAATGCTATGGCTTTGACAGTTCGGATCATAACGGTGCCGGTGGTGTAGTGGTAAGCGTGATTACCACCCCAGCAGGCCTGGGTTCAATCCCAGTCGGCGCCGCCGGGATGTTCTGAGGCATAACATCTCTGATCACGCCTTCCTTCGGATGGGAAGTAAAGCCGTTGGTCCCCGGTTCATGAGTTGATGGGTGGATAGGTAGGGTCCAGGTGTGGAAGCTGCCTTCCTGGCACGTCGGTAGCATTGGTGCTCAGCACGGAAAACAAGATCGACGGAAAAAAACAAACCAAAGGAAAAAAAAAAAAAAAAGACGGTTCGGATCACTGCACATTTAAATCAGCCGTTTTCGATTTTCGGGCATAAGTCAGAATTAAGTGTCATGTCGGTTTGTCGGTGGTTTTATCACGTAACATGAAAGTAGGTGCCTATTGATAGTAGATAGCGTTATTATCTTAAATTTGACGGAAATCCATATAGGACTGATATGCGATTAGATTAGTAAAGGATTCTACAGAGAAGTCTAGATATCTGAAGACAAGTTGAAGGATGATCAAAAAAGTTCCATGAAAATTTACACACGTAGAATATATTGTCGAATATAATTCTAATCCATACATATAACAGTTGAACTGTTCTATTATAATGGAGTGTTCGACTGCAAGATTCAATTCACTGTCGAAACTCAGGCTTTGCAGTCTTACGATTCAAAATTAGAACGAAATTATTGCATTCAGGGCTACTTCCATTAATTTCGTATAACATTGTTTTATGGGATTATGGATTGAAGGTTATTATGATGATATTTTGTATTTGTAATTTTTTTCTTTGGTTTGTTTTCCGTGCGGGACACCAATGCTACCGACGCCAGGGAGGCAGCTCCCACACCTGGACCCTACCTATTGACTCCATCAACTACTCATGAACCGGGGACCAACGACTTTACTACCCTTCCTAAGGAAGGCTTGATCAGAGATGTTATGCCTCAGAACATCCTGGCGGCGCTGACTGGGATTGAACCCAGGCCTGCAGGGTGAGAGGTTGCATTTGTTATTAACAAGAAGTTGTGGAAACTTGCCAATTTCTCTTTATGATAGTCACAATAAGCGATTTTATCATTTTCTATCTCCCATTCTTCATTTTTCACGAACAGCGATCAGGAAATCGCTGATTGTGACTCTTCGGAAACAAAATGGCCAGGTTTTATGCGCACAACGTATTTCTTACAACCTCTTAATATTACTTGCAAATTCAACATATAATTGTAATATCTTGTGATTCCGTAATACCAGAGCTGTCATCTAATCACTCAATGCGCGCAATGTACTGATTTTCTGAAATAAACAAAGTGAGAATCAAGCAAACATAAAGTTCGTTTTCTGAGCACAACGATATTTATTCCGACTCCATTTACATCCATGTCGATTTTTAAATCAAGATTTAAAGCATAATAATCATTTCACTGTTTGACACAAGTCTAACATAATGACAGCTCGCACCCATAGAAAGTGCTTTCAAGGGGCGCTAAGATGGTGATTTTTCCTAATGTAATCACACTTATTTAAAATAGTTCCAGTGCTCCAAAAGTGATGAAATTTTGGATTTCGTTTCCATTTGTAATGCAGATTTCGAAAATGTAATAACCTCATTACCCCTAAAGAACCCAATTGTTATGAAATTCTAAGATCCACTCTTACTTTTTTTCAATGGAATTGCTGAATAAATAATCGAATGCCTCATTGCTCATTCTATTTGTTTTGAGGTCCCCAAATACGTGGTCAAGTTTTACGGAATTTGGTTGCTATTTGGATCTGTAACATATTTTTAAAGTTACTAAGGGATCGTCGATGGAAAAATGATATAAAATAAATATTTGCCTGTTTAAAATACACACAATACCACCCATATCTAAGATTTGAATTGAACAAACTGTGCAAAACAACTTTGTAGACCGCAAATCAAATCGACTCTTATACTAAAAGTATAAAACCACTTGATATTTGAAGGTTTTATGAAGCTAAGTATAAACTAAGGATGCTCGAGTGGAAGTCATGCATGATCGTAATTATCAGAAATATAAACACAAAATCAGAATGGAGAAATTGGAGGGATCTATATGAATATAAACCATATTTTGAATAATAATATAATTTTGTACAAAAATAAACTCCAGAACATAAACTAGTTTGGAAATGCTTAGTGGTTAGCGGTTATCGTTAGTTTCCGATAATCTCATAATCTATTTATCGTTTAGAGGTTATCGTAGCTAATAGAAATTAAATTGCAACAAAAATAGAAGGGACTTCAGATAGCCTAGTCAGAAAAGGTACGGTATTACCAAACCAGAGTCGACGGTTCAATTTCTGGTCCAGTTGACTTCCCTGGGATTTGAGTATCATTGTGATTCCCAATAATATACAAATTTATGTATTGGCTGATATGGACAGCATTCAATTACTGCATCACTAAGTTGAGAGCAGGTGAAGGCTCGTTTATGAAGAGAAGAAGAAAAACTAAAATAGAACGAGCACCGAAACATGGAGACGAATGGCAATAATCAGTTCTAATTACGGATCGTAAGATTGCCAAAACTCAGTCAAGTTAAACTGTTCGTAATAGGTTTTATATTTTTAAAAACATGTTATCTCCATCATCCATTTTCCATTGGAAATCAGTCATAACTTTGGCTGTTAGATGTTAGATAGATTGCATAGCCTAAACTCAGAAAATGAGCAGCACTTTGAAATCTTCGGAAACTTTTGAAGCATTTTAACTTGCTATTCTCAAAGCACTCCAGCCCAGTATTGAACGCAAGGCATATTCCAACCTAGCTTCCATAAAATTTGCTTTTATTTACACGAAATTAAATGTACAACCAAATGTCTGTAACAAGTGTCGCCAATCACCACCAGATTGTGTACCAACGACAAACAGCAGCATGTTTTTGATATTGAAATATTTGCTATCCCTCTTTTTGTTGCAAACCTTCCCTGTACCATATGCAGGCGACGAACGTTGCTACTTCGCCTGAGTATCTACAAGAAACTACCCCTATTTGAAGCTACCTATACCCTAAATTACGATGCATAGTGGGAATTTTAGGAAGAAAAAAGATTAAAATTGGCTGCCGCTGTAATCCCAAATATGTGATATATAAATATATATATGATTTCTTAATGGGAAAAACCCAAGACATCGATTCCGCTTGCACACGCTCACGCTACGGTAAGTACGATTTTTGGCATTCATTGCTCTCGTATAATACTGAACTTTATTGAACAATAGGTGACCATTGGGAAACTATTGAAAAGTTTATAGGATAATATGGAGTTAAATATATGTAGATAGGCTCCAAACAAGTGCTACCATAGCATGCGGCGAATGAACTAGTGCGAAAATTATTGTTTTATCCAAATGCGAAAATAGTTCATATTAGGATTTCAACGGTAGACGGCAATTTTAATCCTATATGTCCATTTAATTCCAACCGTGCGATGGTTGGCGTAACGCAATGTGGTGTGGAACTTGGCAAAAGGGAAGTTTTAGAGAGGGTTGGTTTTAATTTAACATTGCATTTATCATTCCAGCCCGGATGCCGTGGCGGAACTGTGCAAAGGTATGCGTGGAATGCTGTCCGTTATTAAATTTATCTTAAAAAAGTACAATGACCATGAGCGAGGCGAATGCTTCTTTCAGTAGGTTTGTCATGTTTTCTTTGTGCAAGTATGTCGTAGCGTGGAATTTAAATTATCCCCGAATTTTTCCAATTACTGGAGCAAGAGATAAAAATTTAGAAGGAGCCTATTTTTGACATTCACATCCCAGTATGACATAACGTACATACAAAGAACTGTGTTTTCCTGTGATCGGGCAGTGCAAATATTTGGACACGAGTAATACGATTATCCACACTTTAACGGATCGTTAACTGCAGACTAAATCGAAAGCACTCGTGCGGTACGATAGAATGTTTTTGATTTTCCCGCATTGTGTACGCGACTATTCTTTGGTAAATTGGTTTTCAGTTTTTGCTTCCTTCTAGCGGTCATTGTTGTTTTACAATTACGTAAGAACTACAATTGAAATAAGGTATTATCTTTTGAGAAAAATAGAATCTGTATGTCCCATTTTATTTGTCATTCAAGTAAAGTGAAGTTTTGCTGATATGAGCATGATAAAGCTTAAGTAAAGATACAATCAACCGGGGATGTAAGATTCGCTTACAATTATGTGGAATTCTTCATCAGGGGATGTTAGTGGAGATCGCATGAACCGACGATGCTATATACCGAGCTACAGTCCAATGCAAGAAAATGGATAAAGAAATATGTGGAGTGTATTAGTGAGTGAAATTAATCATGTCGAAAGAAAAAGTGCCTACGAAAAAGTGCAGACTCGAACCACGAACGTTGCGATTATAAGACCTGTACTTTCTACACTGCTACGCTAAAAGCAAACAAGAGGGCTCATTTCCTCGTATACTCGACTTCATTTGCTTTTCTGCTGTAGGTGAAAGCATATACAGAACACTAAATAAAAAAGATTCAAAATCATTGCATCGTCTGCAAGGTCAACTTCTAAAATCCACTGCGATGTTCACAGAGAAAGACATCGAACTGATTTAACGGCAATGACTTTTAGCGCAAAACAACGGACACGAATTGGATCATGGAATGTATTGACGTTAGTCCAGCAGGGTAAACTGGCACAACTCGCCAACGAGGCGCGACGCATAAAGCTAGAAATCCTGGGACTGAGTGAAGTTCGTTGGCCAAACTTTGGAGAACACAAACTGCCGTCGGGACAGGTACTACTATACTCTGGTATTCGAGGTGAAAACGCTCCCCACCATCGTGGAGTTGGTCTCCTACTTAGCGTCCAGGCAAGTGCTGTGCTCATCAAGTGGGAGCCTGTTAATGAGAGGATAATCGTTGCCAGATTTAGAACACGGGTTCGTAACCTTACCATAATCCAATGTTATGCGCCAACCGATGCTGCCGAGCTACAGGACAAGGAGAATTTTTACGGTCAACTGAATGCCGTCGTGGATAAAGTTCCAAAGGGTGACATCAAGATCTACACTGGCGACTTCAATGCGAAGATCGGCTCCGACAACACGGACTATGAGCGTGTCATGGGACGCCATGGTCTCGGCGAAATGAGCGAGAACGGTGAGCTGTTTGCAGAATTTTGTGGCAATAACGACATGGTGATCGGGGGCTCGCTCTTCCCCCATCGGCCAGTGCACAAAGTCACGTGGGTTTCCCGTGATGGACATACCGAGAATCAGATCGACCACATCTGCATCAGCCGAAAATGGAGACGGAGCCTTCTTGATGTCCGGAATAAACGCAGCGCCGACATCGCGTCTGACCATCACCTTCTAATCGGTGAAATCCGCCTACGCATGGCGCGGATCCAGCGACGGGAGGAGAGACTCGGGCGGTGGTTCAACACACGCCGACTTGAAGATCCAGCGGTAAAAAGGTCTTTTGTTCATGAACTTGAGACTCGAGCTGCGGACGTTCCAGAAGGTGGCAGCGTAGAAGAACAATGGACGGCCATCAGTAATGCCTTTATAGAAACAAGCGAGAACAACTTGGGTGAGCTGCGCATCCAGAGGAAAGAGTGGATCACAGATGAAACCTGGCGGAAGATTGAGGAGCGTAGAGAAGCAAAAGCCGCGATAGAGCGGGCGAGAACCAGAGGAGCCAAGAACGAAGCCCGTCAACGGTACTCGGCTCTATAGAAGGAAGTCAAGCGCTCTTGCAGACGGGACAAGCGAGCGTGGGTGAACTCCCTGGCCGACGAAGGGGAGAAAGCCGCAAACACTGGCGATATACGCCTCCTCTACGATATCTCACGACGCCTGAGTGGAGCAAGGATGAACCCGAGGATGCCAGTGAAGGACACGACTGGACAATTGCTTACCGACCCCACTGACCAGCTGAAACGCTGGTTTGAGCACTTCGAACAACTTCTTCAAGTTTCGACGGCCAACCAGCCATCAACATCTCGGCATGATCCGCGTAGGGTGCGGCGCATCACTCGCGTCAATTCCGAGGCCCCATCACTGCAGGAGATTGAAGCAGCTATCCGAAGCATGAAATCCAACAAGGCTCCAGGGGTCGATCGCATATTAGCAGAGATGCTCAAAGCTGACCCCATGCTATCCGCACAAATGTTGCATCAACTATTCTGTAATATCTGGGACACCGCGCATCATGTTACTGTGTATTGTTCTCAAAGTTCTGTGCAAAGTTATCCTGAATCGGATACAGGAGAAGATCGACGCGACTCTTCGACGGCAGCAGGCAGGATTCCGTGCCGGAAGATCTTGTGTGGACCATATTGTCACGCTCCGCATCATCCTGGAGCAGGTCAATGAATTCCAAGAGTCCCTTTATTTGGTATTCATTGACTACGAAAAAGCTTTCGACCGTCTCAATCACGAGAATCTGTGGGGCGCCCTGAGACGCAAGGGAGTCCCGGATAAAATCGTCAACCTCATCGAAGCGCAGTATGAGGCTTTCACGTGCAGAGTTCTGCATAACGGAGCCTTGTCCGACCCTATCCGGGTAGTCGCTGGTGTGAGACAAGGATGTATACTATCACCGCTACTGTTTCTCATCGTAATCGACGAGATCATGGTAGGTGCAATTGACCGTGTACCGAACCGTGGGCTGCTTTGGCAGCCTATCACCATGGAGCATCTCAACGACTTCGATTTGGCTGATGATGTTGCTCTACTAGCACAACGGTGCTCTGATATGCAGAGTAAGCTCAATGACCTAGCCGAACGCTCCTCTGCGGCGGGTCTCACCATCAACGTCAACAAGACCAAATCGTTGGATATCAACACGGGCAACCCTTCCAACTTTACGGTAGCGGGACAAGCGGTGGAGAAGGTCGAAAGTTTCCAATATCTCGGCAGCCAAATAGCGTCGGACGGCGGGTCCAAGCGACATAGGTGCACGAATCAAGAAGGCTAGGGCTGCCTTTGCGAGTTTACGAAACGTATGGAGATCCAACCAGATAAGTCAACGCACCAAAATCCGAATTTTCAACTCGAACGTGAAATCTGTGTTGTTATACGCCAGCGAGACGTGGTGTGTATCAGCGGAGAACACTCAAAAGCTGCAGGTCTTCATCAACCGATGCCTGCGGTATATAATTCGTGCCTGGTGGCCTCACAACTGGATCTCGAATGCCGAGCTCCATCATCGATGTCATCAGAAGCCGATAGCAACAGAAATTCGAGAGCAAAAGTGGAGGTGGGTCGGCCACACACTTCGACGGGGTGGAAACGAAATCTGCAAACAAGCGCTGGATTGGAATCCAGCAGGACATCGCAGCAGAGGCAGACCCAGGGGCTCATGGCGGCGGAGCCTCAATAAGGAAATTAAGCAAGTCGATAGAAATCTGACCTGGGCCCAGGTCAAGGCAAAAGCGAGCAGCCGCCCAGGATGGAAGTCTTTCACGTTGGCCCTTTGCACCGCTGGTGGTGCACAGGACCCTTAAGTAAAGTAAGTACAACTTTAGTCAGCAATTCAAATCTGTATCTTTTATGCATGATGAACGAGAGCAAACTGAACCAACCATTGTTTTTACTGAATGTAAATTACATTACCGAAAAACAATAACATGTTCTGCCCTCTCTAGTTCATCATGCATAAGAGATACAGATTTAAGTTACTGACAAAATTTGTAGTTGATTATACAACCTACAAAAGCTTCATACATGACTTTACGGAATTCTGTTGATGAAAAAAGTTAGAGGCAAATGAATGTCAATGAATGTACGTAGATACTTTCCTTTATTTAACGTCGGTCTCTGTTTCGCAATCTAGTGCCAATCACCGACGGACACCGATTGCCATCCATTGACGGCAATCGAATGTGCAGGAAGGCAGCTTCCACACCAGCGTAGGATATCGCACCCACATACACATGGGCCGGGACCAACGGCTTTACTTCTTTTCCGAAGGAAGACAATGAATGTACGTAATGAATGCAAATGATTTTCCATGCCTGCCACTGATTGTCATTATCGGGTTTCCGCATTCCCCTCTCAACCAACAGGCGCTGACAAATCCCGAATACTCGTTGCTCGTATTAAGGGGGTATTCCCAATCTTTTGCCTTTTTTCGGCCTGTTTTTCAATTAATTTTTTTCAAGGAAAATGAATAGTAATGCGCCTAACTCTTTGGGATTCTTGTTTATTGAACATTAAAGTTTACAAATAAAAAATTTTCGACATAAAAAAAGACATTATTGACGTCACAAAATGGCGGCAAACAGACCCCTGTTCGCCGCAAACGCCTGGACGGGCGAAGACTTTTCTCGGAACGGCTTCATCTGAAACAGATTTCGTGATGAAATTAATAATCTGCATAAGATTCTCTGGAGCTTCTCCCGTTGGCAGCAAAAAATCTTGCAAATTAACAAAATGGCGGCCAGATGAAAAAACAGGCGATTTTTAGCCCGCTTTTTTGCAGCTTTAAGGTGCTTCAAACAATGTTAAATGTTAATATTTTTGGCTGAAAGTGGGAGAAGCTCCAAAGAATTTAATAAGGAACAAAATGCGCAAAGATTCAAGTCAATATCTCTTATAGTTTCTGAGAAAAATCTTCGCCCGATAAAAAAAATGTGGTAAGATTTCGAGAAAAACGCGTTTAAAGTTTTGACTTTAGTTAAAACCATTTGGGGGTTCTTACCATTAGTCAGCTATGCCTGGACACCGAATTCGCTGATCGGAAAACGGCTTGGGGGGATGAAAGTATATAGTCTAAAGTACAAAAAAACGTGAAAAAAAATTTTTTGATTTTTTGAAAAAAAAGATCGGGAATACCCCCTTAAGCAATAACCATACACGAGCTCTTTTCCCGATCATTCCCCTTCAATTATACGATCGGTAGCCTTTTTCCGGTAAGGGATAGCGTTTCTATACTCACTGACAGCATGAAAACAGTGCGTTCGTAATAGAGCGGGATGGTAATAGCATACACTGATAAATATTATTACATTATTTTGAATAATTATTTCATTATTTTATTTTCATCGCCCAAATCACCTCAGTCATTAGCACTTGTTAGAAAACCTTTAGGTCTACATGCATTTCACAACCAAGTCGCTGGTATCACTTGTTGTTAAACATTCAATGTATACAATTCCTGTAAATTTAATAAGATTATTGCGTATTTCACTCAAAGTAGACTCCTGCGTTACTAACAATCCCTCAATTTTATTTTGTTCGTCTTAGAAATATTTTAAATTCATAATTTTCAAAGTTTTATTACCATTAGTGTGTCAATACGATACTCTATTGTAAAATGTCACACTTTCTTACATTGATATGGTAAATGTTAATTTTTATCGGACTGAGCGAAAAAAAAAATCTGAGGGATTATTTTTTACGCAGAAGTCTACTTTAGTGCAAAATGCGCAATACAGATTATCATAACTTTTTCTTCTTTTTCGTATTTCAAGCTTAATACTTATCGCATTTTATCTTATTACGTGCTCTCAACTTAGTGTTCTAGATGTACTTCCACAGTTATTACTTGAGAGCTTTCGATGCCATTTTTGCATTAGTATAATTGTGTAGCAAGTCAATCATACTCTATTGCCCAGGGAAATCGAACAATTTTCCAACCCGAAAAAATTCCTAGACCGGACCGGGAATCGAACCCAGCCACTTCCAGCATGGTCTTGCTTTGTAGCTCCGCCTTTACCGACTGAGCTAAGGGAGGCCCCCGAAAATAAACGTTATTTAAAAAGTTGTTGCTTACAATTTTCTTAAGTCTTGCCGTTTTTCGGTTTCAGCATCTGATTGTAATGATGCCCAAGAAGCATGGTTTGCTCAGTTTTTTAAGGATTTAGAAGGGAATCTTTTACTGCGTGCATATTACCGTTTCCGGGAAAATAATTCGACGCAACTGACAGCCAGAGCATGCTATTAAAGCTGATAATCTGACGCCAAATGCTAATTTTTCTCTGAATTGGCAATATTTTAATAATGGTCTTCAAAGAAAAGTCTGCGTTGTGAGAAAACTCCGAAATGATCTGAACTGAGCAAGAAGAACTTTATCATGATCGAAACCTTTCCTAGGTAATCAGGGATTAGAAGTAGGGGAAACAGCCCTATTGTTGCGGTACGTTAGCAGCGTTAGATAGAGGTCTCCATACACAACAATAGGCTTCTAACGCTGCCCAACGTACCGCAACAATAGGGCTGTTTCCCCTAAAGACAAAATTTTCAAGCACGCTGTTGAGTTTTTTTTTTACGATGAATTTTGAAAGAACGCGGTATTTTTAATTCGGGTTTTGAAATAATGCGATTATTTACACGGTTTTTGAAATATGCCTGTTCAAACGTTTTTTTTTTATGGTCATCTTGGTCAACTAAATCACTTCAGCGCTGGTTCATGGTTGTATGGAGGAGACAGGGTATCAAAACAGAAAAAGCAAGCTACAATACATATAGACAAAATGCTAGCGACGATTGTCATGACAAACTCTCTGCAGCAAAAGAATTTATTTGCAATGCGGTTGATGATACACGTAAATTAATGGGAAAGTTTTTGTTATGTCATTCCACCGTTCCAATCAAGCTATATCATCAACCGCGTTTGTTGCATACATACAAACTTACTAATATTGCTATTTCTCGAAAAAAAAAAATACAACGCAACTGGCAACCATGCTATTAAAGCTGATAATTTTTAAAATAATATTTTTTCTCAGATAGGTACGGCAATAATTTTATGTTTGTTGCTTGCCGCTACTGATCACCCATTACTATTTGACTCATATGTGGTAGGTATTGCATTTTGTTATGATATTCTTTTTTTTATTCCCTGGTAGGAGGCAATCCACTTAACGTAGGGTAGGATGGTGCAAAACGCACCGTTTAAGCAAAATCGTCAATTGCTGGCGTATGGAAGCTAAAATCAAGAAGAAAGTAATGGTGTTTGGTTCATTACCATGTTTTCTACGAAGATCAAGTGATTTCGAACTATAGAACGATGCATTTTCATGATTTTCAAGGTATTTTATAAATTGGTTCCAATATGATAGCGGGGCAAAACGCCTGATTCATGGTGATCTGACGCCTGTTGATTATTCCTTTATGTTACATCAGAAATAAGGTCGCAATAGAGTGTTAAGCTGTGATTCATTAAGTAAAACATCTAAAAAAATACGAAAAGTGAATTAGTTCAATTTTTTGCGATATATGCTGTTAAAAGCTTAATTTGAAGTCGACGATTTTAACAACTGTATCATATTTTGCACAAAATGCTTTTTTCTAAGGGAATCAGTAGGTCAAAATATGATTTTATGATCAAGAATCAATTGTGAAACCTCTAGTTGAAAACAAACACAATCCGTTACCCGGAAAATGCATCTGAGGAAAAGTTATCGCTGTTTTTCTATAAGTGGGCATTTTACCCCAGGGGTGCATTATGGGCTGTTCTCCCTTACATCCTTAGTAGACCTGTTCATTTTAACAGACATGTTCAGGATGCACCGGGTCAACCATGATTACTGTTCGTCATGTTAATTTGAACTTCTGTGCACATTTTCAGCAAAATTGGTGATGATTTAGAGGTGCTTCAAGTTAATTTTATGTTTTTAATGTAATTTACGGCTTATAATATTTGTATCTTGAAACTGAAACAACGAAAACTGCTGTAACAACTTTCATAGCAAAGCTTAATGTGTTATCTACCATCTTTGTGACCAAAGGTTGACCATTAAAAGTGATTTTATTGAAGTTTGACTTAGTTTCATGCTCGAAGATATCTTAAAAAGTGAAGAATTTTAAAGTATTTGTTCTACGAACTTTCCACTCATCTAAAATGAAAATGTGTAATCTACGGCATAATGTTCCTCATACTGTTCTTGAAATTTCGTTCAAACATAGTTTTCGTGTAGATTCCATAGATTGAGAGATAACAATTAGAAAAGAGGCCGTTTATAGCTAAAATTCACAAGGCAACAGAGCCAATAACAGTTTCAATTAGATTGACAGAACATAGTTGCATTGCTTTTCAATGACGACCGATGACTGTTTTATTAATAGATGATTTTATTAGAAATATGAATCCTCAGTAGACGTGTTTTTTTTTATCAAATGCATTCAAAATGTTCGTTGTTTTATAAATTACTGTTATGGCTCGAGTGATACTTTGCCTTAGATAAAAAAAAAACACGTCTACTGAGGATTGTCATGACGAAAAGTAATCACGGTTGACCCGATACATTCCTATCATTTCTGTTAAAATGAACAGGTCTAATCCTTAGCACTGAGGACACACTTAACGAGAATGGTAATTTTTTAAATACATCTCCTTGCTTCATCAGCATTACGTAGACTAAATGCATTCTTAATTTTATTGCAGATGACGCACACTGTCAGTGTATTAAGCTGCTACACTTTATATAGTAGTTGGTGCTTATGACATGTTCATCTCAAAGCACAAAACAACTAACCGGCAAAATTGCGTTTCATGTTTGCTCTGAGCCGTTGCTTCTTATTACAAGATTGTTAATGATTTATTTTTGCCGATAATTATTATACATATTATAATGGCACTGGTGACAATAATACATAGTGGGTTAAGCAAATAGTATCTTTTTCAAAACATTTTGAGATCAAAGTTGGTGAATTCATAAAGTAATATGAGAATATCCCTCTTAGATACCGTCATTAATGCAGAAGACGGATGCTTCTCAAACCTGAATTCGACTAGAAGTTTTTGCAAGCCCCCCATCAATCCGTATTCAGACAGCCTCGTAAAGTTTTATTTTCAGCAGTCTTAATTAAACTTGTTATTATTGAATTTAATGCATGAATTTTGGATGTAGCTGTTTGTCATCATTGTTTTCAAACGTATTACGGTTTATTACTCCCAAACCCTATAGTAGTACCACAACCTACTTATTCACTAATTGCCTTATGTCATGCTCGCACTACAGAGAAATAATATGTTACAACGCTATCTAGATGCGGTTTTTCTCGTCGATAATAATAACAACACCCTTGTAACATGTTGTGAGGCATTAGCCTCATAAAGTGACGATGCATTGCAGCAAGATAAACGATTTCAGCGCAACACGAATCAAGTTCTGTTTTGCTTCTGAGTAAACTCAGTCAAGTTAAGCAGTGACGCATAATACTTTAAGCTCATTCATCATTTCGTTTTGAATCAATACGGAAACAAAACTGAACGTTGTCTTTTGGTGATAATTAAATAATTAATTAATTCAACAATGTGGCATTATTCCATGCCCATAAGCTGTATGACCAAATGAAACAGATGTCTTCTCATGGGTGTAGAAACCTGTTTAAAACCGATTTCAGGTTGCTTCCGAGATATAATATGGCCAAGTATACAACTCGGGAAAATATTCCTTCCAAAATCCTACCGAATAGCCAGATCATGCAAAAATCTGCTACAATGATACGAGGACATAGTGGCAGCTTATTCCAAAAGACCTCAATTCTAGAGTAACATTTGAAATGGGCCTATGTCCAAAACGTAAACAAACCAGAAAATGAATTTTAAATTTTGACCGCCACTATTCAATTAATATTTAAGAAAATTGAAGTATTTTAGGCATTTATATTGTTCACAATAACAATAGTAACTGTATCTCAGTATACAACATCCAAAATATGCTGAAAGTTTTAAAAATATATGAAAATCGATAACAATATAATTTCAAAAATTAATAAGCCTTTTTTGTTAATCTTTCAATGGATAGGCCCTTTTTGTTAAGCCGTTGTGCTTGTCATCAGAAATGGTAGGCCCTTTGCTAAGCCTTTTCGCAACGTCAAATAAATTCAAAGCAAATCATCGGCCCTGCCTCAAGCAGTAGGGCCTAGCTTTGGTTTGAAATTTTTGAATCATCGGCCCTTCTACGTCACTAGGCTTATCAATGAAATGAAATAAATGAATGGTTGGCCGTTGAATCGAAAAATTTCGTTGATCGGCCGTTTCGAAAATCGAGTTATTTTTAATGATTTTTCTCGATTTTGCGGAACTTTCTTACACGATTAGTAGCTATCAAGCGGTGCTAAAGAATGGTATCAAAACCCGATTTGTTTACGTTTTGGACATAGGCCCATTTCAAATGTTACTCGAGAATTGTCCCCAGTTCAGATTGATTGATATATTTTAGGCAATTATGCAGGGGAATGTGAAGAGCAAAGTGATCACCATCCAACAGGCAGTAGATATGATGGTTTAAAATTGTCAATACGAAGGACAATAAAAGTGTGCGCCGATTGACGAACCGGGTTCTGGTAAAAGTTCTGTAATTTCATCTCTTATCATGAAATCATGATGATGTTTTTGTCTTTTACTCTTCTTGCAAAGAAGGGTATATACATTAGGGTGGGTTAAGTTGATATGGCGGATTACAACCCCCGGCTCCCCACAGGTCTTTCAAATCGTATTGAAGTCCCCAGCAACTGTGCCAAATTTGAACGATTACGATCTGGAGATCTTCAAAGTTTGTATGGGAAAATGTATGGAAAACGGAACACATCTTTTCATTTTCTAGTCCAAATTTCAAAAATTGCTCTATTTTTACCAAAACTGGGACTTATATTGAGAAAACTATGCAGAACAACTTCGTCTAAGACCACAAATCGATTCGACATCTGCGTAAAAAGTTTTTATTTTTTACTGTAGACCTATTGCTCGCTACAAGCCATACAAGAAATCTCTCCAGAAAATCCAGATCGTAATCAAATTCGTTTAAATTTGTCACAGTTGCTGGGGGGCTCAATACGAATCGAAAGAGCTGTGGAGAGCCAGGGGTTGTAAAGCATACCCGCCCTAGTATACATACCGCTTTATTCCATAATCGACATAGTTCAAGGTTCGTGTTATTGCATAAGATGTAATGGGACGATGAAAATTTAAAGATATGATTCATGGGACAACGGTATTGGCGTTCTGATTTACATCCATAAGCTATAGTCACGAGTTCAAATCTCATCTACAGACAAGTCTCCGATGACCCAAGAGTGACTATAAAAAAGATATGATTCATGGAAGTTACATCTTCGCAGATAACTGACAATCTGTGAACTATTAAATAGATGGACGAAGCTGAAAGTGATAGAGTAGATGTACGAGTTGTGGCCATACGATTCTATTATAGAGTGTTCAAATGATGATATGTGAAATTCCCATAGGCCATAATTGAATCACACCATAACGTACAGTCAAAACTGGTACATCTACCCTACTATGTGTTTGCTGCAAAACTTTCAAATCGACAGGGTTTTTTTTTGATGATAAGATTTGTGGCCCTGAAATACCAAGTGGATGAATGGATAAGGTCTGGTTAACACCGTAGTTTAAAAATACATTGCGTCCATAAAATCATCTCGTGAACGTTTTATGCAAACATCATAGATGCATTCTTGAAAAAAATGCTTGATCGCTGCAGTCTATTGCAAGAACTGCCATAACATTAGTTGTATGAAACATATGCCGAGGATGTAATAAATCCAACCTTACATTGAATGTAAGAGAAACTGGATATGCGTATTCCTTGGGACCTAAATTTTTAGGAAAGGGCATATCCCAAGCAACAATTTTTGTTTTATTTAAGTTTTATAGCAGTTGATATAACCAAATTATAAAACCTTCACTGACGACCACATTGCTTTAACAATCTCCTGAGAACCGCAATACAGCCATGTCATGGCCAATTGGCCCAGTTTTAATGCAGTCATTAAAACTTGATATGCGAACTACTTTAGGAGCATAGGATTTATGCCAGTTTTATCACACTCTAGACGTGATTGTTAAAAATGAAAACATAAAACCTCCTCCAGGTCAGAAAGTTTTAACAGCCTTCTAATAACTACTATAAAACTATATTACAACCGCATAAATCGCTCCTGAAGAAGTTGATAAAACATGATACGCAAAACATTTTGACAACTTTGAAGGTTTTAAGTTGGGGTTTTTGGATGATAGTTAATATTGAGAAATATTTTATTGTGGTTTTATTCTTTCGATGTTTGATGTGAAATCATGATCCTTGTCAGTTGGTAATAATGGCTGATATTATTGTACATTGAAAATAAGACGACTTTATTATAATTTTAAACCAATCTGTATATGCTTCACAGCATGCCGTGCAATATTTATGGTGATTATTATACCAAATAGGAGCATAAATTTAGTGCGCCATATGAATACTAAAATATAGGGATATTTTTAATTTGTCTGCATTAGCACCATACATTAAAGAGTCATTCAAAGATTATCTATTTAGTACAAAACTGTTACTACTGTTGAGCAATAACCAGTCACATAGTATTTAATTATACATAGATGTATGAAAGTGTTTTATTGCCTATCAATTAAAGCGTAATTATTCATACTGTGTGAAATTTGTTCATACGGCGACATTTTTTTTCGTTATAACTTGCTACTCCTTAAAAATACCTCAATATAACATATTCTCCTAGATTGGAATTCTATAGCATAACATAAACCTAATGGTTGTATCTTAGCATTTCGTAGTCCAAATTGAGAGCGTTAAGTTAGATTTAAGCTATATAACTAGCTTACTGGTTTTATTCGGTACAGCGAATCAAAACAAAACAAAAACCATGACCACCTGTCAAAAAGTCAACATTCCAAGCGATCCTCCTATTTTCGTTTGTAATCAAGATGTAAGAAATGCTTATTGGATCCACTAAAAGCTTTTTCAATACAAGGTTTAAAGCCGTGATGCCAATACTGGCCATCTCCAAACGGATTTAGTGAAACTGTCGGCGTTGCTTTAAGAAGGGTTCGTGGATCTTTCGGAAGTGTATCGGAAAGCCGCTTGTTCAATATTTTTAAGAGCTCCTTCACCGCACTGTGCCTTATGTAGGGATCGTATAACTGTAGTTCCTCCAGGAGTTTCATATTGTCATATCGTCTCATCTTCATCGTGTTCAGAAGCACTGAAGGGGTTTTCATTTCATATATCTGAATAGATTTGTTTTTTATAATGACAAAAAATTTCAGAGTATTTTTTGTTGTAGCAGTATATTTCTTATCTGTGAATCTTAGGCCTCTGATAAAGATGATAGTTGTAATGAAGCTTTAATGAAGGTCTAAGACTGCTTCAAGTTTTATATCGGTCATAAAAAATGTACCATAAAACATAATTGTATGTTTTGTTTTGGTTTTATTCTTCAGTTATAAGTAGTGATGCAGAACCACCTTACAGCTACCGTTAAAACTATGAAGTCTGAGTTTTAATTTAGTAGTCATAAAACAGTTTTATAGACGACTTGACGGCCTGATTTTATGACAAGCACACAAAACCGTAATACAACCACAGGCTGGAAGGGATGCTATGATAAAACAATGATAAAATAAGAATAAATCTTCCAAGCATTTAGATTGTTACTTGGGATGTTAAATACAAATTTTCACAAAAAAATTGATCCCGGAAACTGTTGTGGTAAATTTGCTTCGAAAGAAACTTCCATGGTATGTTGGATGAAGCTTTTGCTAGATGTTGAAATAAATATTCTGGGAAACATCAAATTGAAAAAAAAACCTCCAGCGGAAATCGAAAAAAAAACCGATTAATGTTGGAAAGAAAATCTTTAGAAAATACCTCTAGATGAAGGCAGAGGATAGATTTGATAAAGAGAAACCGTTGAGATATTTTCAAAAGTCTAACACTGCTTCTTGATGCCAAACTCGGCCTAACGCATTGAAACGCCAATGAATTCACTTCGGCCTACACAGCAAAAAATAAATTTTAATATTACATCCAAGAGGATGCACTTCAGTCATGTCGAAAATCTCGTGTAATTTTTATGGCCACAAAAATAAACAAATGCAGTAAAAGCAGCGTAATGTCAGTTCATGCACTGTTTTAATGATAATATTGTCCTTTTTGGCAATTAAATTACACCATATTTTCGATACAATTGAAGTGCATCCACTTTGATGCGATATTAAAATATATTTTTTGCTGTGTATCGGATGAAATTAAAAATTGATTCGGTCGGAGCGCTTTTTTAGTTTTTGTGAATTATGGGTGCAAACCTTCATATCATGCGTTCTTATTGACTTCGTTCGGTAGTTTATTAACTAAAGTATCGTATCAAGCCCATAATTGACTTATTAACTTTGAAATCATGGATTTATTTGATGTTTTCTGCTCGATAGGCCCAAAATGGGCGATTAGGCCGACTCTTTAGGGCTATTTCGATTTGTATTGAGGCCTACAATAGCTGTACAAAATTTGATTGCGATCTCAAATTGCATCAGGATTTTAAAGAGAGTCTGTGAACAAAGGAAATCGGAATGAAAATATACATTTGCTTGACACAAATTCACACTTTTCTCAACATCGGGCATAGTTGAGATTTATGTAGATTAAGCAACTCACACAGAATAACTTTTTTGAATACTGTAAATCGACTACTCTACTAAAAGTTAACTAATCAATTAAATTCAATAAATAAGTATCAAGTCCTATGCACATAGCTACAGACGTAATAATGTAATGAGAAATATCCGCTGACCCCGTGTTACGATACAGTTGATCACAGGTTATACACAAGAACAGCAAAATGTTTTTATAAGATTATGTATGGTTGAAATTTGATAGCCACAATTTGAAGCGCGATTGTTTACGGGAAGCTGGTAATCTAATAATCTAGAAACATATTGTTTTCTGCAGATGTTTTTCAGTAATCATATTTAAACGTTGGAAAATAATCAACAATAGCTGGCATGAAATACGTGTATTTGTCATAAATACAAATTTGATATGAAATAAAAAAAATAAAAAAAAGGGGTTGTATCCAAGATAAGACCATAGATTTGACGTAGGATTACGAAAGGTAGTTTTGATATCACAGCAAAAGTATAGTATATATTAAATTGATTTCTTAGCTCGATATTAGTTAAGAAGTTCGATAGGTTGAAATGCGGAAGCAATTTGAGAGTTCTGTTTGTGAGGTGCTCTGTAGACGTCCATGTAGTATAAGCCAATCCTGGACGAGTTGGAAGCATGGAAGCCAGTTTAGAACAATGCTGTGGAAATTAGTCCTCGATGTTCTTGGAGATGATAGTGGTGCGGAAATGAAATATGTATTAGAGAAAACACATCAATCACAGAATCTGAGCCTACCGGACGCACCTACGTTTATGCTTTTTGATGCAAATTTTAAGCCTTGGGCAATTGAGCAGAATTGTGCAAGATTTTTTATGGCATAATTCTCTTAATAGGAGGGACTTAAAATTTGCAACAAAAGGCATAAAGATAGGTACGGTCTGGCATGTTCAGTGCTTGGAATCAATATTCGGTGACTGTGTTCGGAAAACCACTTTTCCCATCACGGAAACGCCTCTTTTTCTGATGTAAAAATTACGCATTTTCGTACACCAAACAAACAGAACTTTTGGTTAATTCAATAGATAATTGGTTGTATCCAAGACACTACCGTAGCTTTGAAGTAGGATTACGTACTCGGCATCAATATCTGGCGACTGTTTTGAAGAAACCCCTTTTCCCATCACGGAAAAGCTTCGTTTTCTGATGACAAAATTACGCATTTTCGATCACAAAACGCACATAATTTTTGGATTATTCAAAAAAGGGAAAATTTATATGGCGAACTGTATGTTGTTGGGAACGAGCGTGACGCGCTTGGCATAGATGACCCACAGCGATTCATGAAGAGCTACTGAATCAGATCAGTAGCGGTGCGTCTTCTTTCTCCTTCTTAGGTGAACGGAGTCATGTGGGCTGCAGCTCGCTGCTTGCGGGCAGCCTCTCGTTGTGTACTGGAGAGCAATGTTCAATACCATGCGCCGGAAGCACTAAGCTGCTGCTGCTGATGATGTCGACCGACCGGACACTACCACACACGGCGATCGAATAAGCACCGTTTGGCGAGATCGAATGGAATTCAATTTTGAAATCTATGTTAGGGAAATCGCTTTTTGCAGGCAATATAATTTTGATCAAAAATTGAAAATCAGACATTTTCATGCCACGACCGACTTTGAATTCTGCCAATGTTGCCTTAAAATATATGGTATGTTAGATTTTAACATATGGGAACTGACATCCTATTTATGACATTGACAAATGTCCAAAAATACTCTTTACCAAATTTATATTGGTCTAGAATTGGACTGTTTTGTCGTGATGGTTGAGTAATGCTGAGCTATTAAGGTGTTCAACACGGATGAAGTTGCCGAGCTATATGTTGTTTGGAACGAGGGTGACGCGCTCGGCATAGATGGCCCACAGCGACTCACGACGATGTATCCCGATCAGTAGCGGTGAGGCTTCTTCCTCCTTCTTCAGTGAATGGACGCTCATGTCGGCTGCAGCTCGCTGCTTGCGGGCTGCTTTTCGTTGTGTACAATGTTCAACGCTACGCGCCGTAAGCACTCCTGATGCTGCTGCTGCTGCTGCTGCTGCTGATGCTGACGACCGACTGGGTACCACCACTCATGGTGATTAAATAAGCACCGTTCAGGAAGACAGGATCGAATTCGATTGTGAAATATGTGTTAGGGAATGCGCTGTTTTCAGGCAATCGGTGGTAATTTTGATCACTGTTTTTTTTTCCTTTGGTTTGTTTTCCATCGATCTTGTTTTCCGTGCTGAGCACCAATGCTACCGACGCCAGGAAGGCAGCTCCCACACCTGGACCCTACCTATCGACCCATCAACTCATGAACCGGGGACCAACGGCTTTACTTCCCTTCCGAAGGAAGGCGTGATCAGAGATGTTATGCCTCAGAACATCTCGGCGGCGCCGACTGGGATTGAACCCAGGCCGGCTGGGGTGAGAGGTAATCACGCTTACCACTACACCACCGGCACCGCTAATTTTGATCACTATTGCAACAGTTGGACATTTGTGTAATTTTCAGTAATGACCTATTGAAAATTGATTAAGTGTTCAATTTAGCAGATTTGTAGCAAAATTTCTAATCGATTTTCTTGTTTAGAATTAAAATCCATCCGCTATTGACAGATTTATATGTGGTCAAAACTTGACCACTTTTCGTAATACGGTCAATTTTGGTTTTTTGAAATTGCACCCCCAATATGTTGTCGAGAGATGTAATTATACGTCAAAAAACACTCGCTCTTTAACTCCACCACCATTCCACCAACTTGTAACTTTTTGTATTAAACCAATATTTCTCTAAACCCAAAGATATTTTCTTTCAAAATGTCGTATGTTATTAACGTTCAATAATAATAATAATCGCACCAGCATTTTATTAATTTTTCATGCAGTATAATTTCCTTAGATCAAAAAACTGTACCAAATTTGAATGATTTTGGATTTGATTTCAATTTACGGGAGAATTTTAAAGTTTGGGATTAACGTTTGGGAAACTCGATTAAAATATCATTTGCATGTCAAAGAATTACGTATATCCGGAGTGATTTGATATTTGGCCGTAATTGCTTTTGTAAACAAACACGTCAATTACTGATTTATCTTGAATAAGAGCTCAATCTCACAAACAAACTATACCAAATGATAGAGAAATCATTCCGGTGATTGACGTATTTGTTTACAAATGCAATTACGCCCAAATCTCAAATCACTCCGTATATCTCTATTGGGAAAACTATGCGTAATAACTTCGTCCAAGGCCGCATATCCATCAAAAATTTGGCCAAACGGTTGTTTTGCCTGATGTATTTTCCAGGGATTGGCAAAATTGAGCAATGTGAACATTTTTGACATGCAAATTATAGTTTCTTTTCGTTTCGCATATTTTTTTTCCATACAAACTATGTACCTTATTCACAAATTCAAATCGCGACAAAATTTGTTCAGATTATTTACGTAGCTTCTAGGAGAATAAAACTTACTTCACATGATTTTTTTTTAAATAAATCATAGATTAAGAAATATATTGTTGAAATTGTGAATTTTTTCAACTTTTTGTTCAAAAACCTAACGGAACGGTTTTTGTAAAGAATCTACTCTTTTCAACAGCATGTAAATAATCTTAAAAATGCACTACTATCACTACCACTCGTTAGAGACCATTCATAAACGACGTAGTGTATTTTTGATTAATTTTAGACCTCCTTCCCCCTCGTAGCGTATTTTACTACACCTAATACATGGCTGGGCACACTAACTGAAGCCACACCTCCCCCGCCACCCTCAAATGCTACGTCATTTATGAATGATCCCTTTGAATAGCGATACTCAATCTGGGGCTTGTAAACCCCCACTATGCGAAAAGCACATGACAAAAACGATATTGAGCGAGCTTGACCGCCGGGTGGGGGTACGTTAAAAAACTAAGCCTTTTTTACCACTGTTCGGGACCTGACACCACTGCGACCAGTAATTTGATCTATTGTAGTATATTCCGTGTCCTTAGTTTAGTGCATGTCATATTACTCCATCACTATTGAGAAATGATGAAGTATTCGATTTTTTTTACAGTTGTCATTCTTGCATTTATCGCAAGGATCCGACTCTAATTGGAAGGTCCAGCTATTTATACCCTTCGGAGTGTTGAAATACCCTCCAAAGGCGCGCCCCTTTGTCAGTAAAAATTGGATTCTTTAGCAACAAAATTAAGCAACGACACCGATAATGACTATGCATCAGAACCCTAGTCTTAATCACGCCAACCTAGGGAACAACGAATAGAAGATTAGGAATCACACAGATGAAAACTAACTAACTCATTTTTTCCTTGTTTCAAGATCATCCTCGGGGGACATATTACTGAAAAATCCTGCTCCCCTAGTTTGAAGTAGTCAGGACTAGGAATCGGTGGTAGATCTTACATTCCGTAACGTACCACGAAACGGTGATCTACCCACGTTACGGGGCAAAAAAAAATGCCTTAGAAAGAGTTTAAAAACCACATTGTACCGCAAAAATGAAGAAATGATCAGGGGATGTGACACAAAGATTATTCAATCCTATCAAATCATACCAAATCTTATCCAATCCAAACTCATTTTCATACAAGGCATTATTTTTAATTTTCATCCACCACCTTTTTCCTATCGTACATCATTACATACAATCTTTTATGAATTACGGTGCATCCTCGGAAGATACGCTTCCCTTGAAAATAATGAAAGAGAAGTGTACAAGTTATGTCATTAGTGGTCCTGTAATTGGCCATACAGCATAAAATATTGATTTTTTCATATAAACCAAAATTTCTTCCACAGGAAGTTAGTCTCACTGCTGTTATGTAGGACTACGTTAAAAAATAGTGGAAACTTATTTTAAACATGGTGAATTAGGGGAGCACTAGTGCCATAACTGGCACATTTACCCTATTTGTATAACCAAAATGTTCCAAAAGTTCAAAATATTAGTGATACTAAGTAGTTGAGTACTGCTTGTTGGCATAAGTAAGAAAGCGATTAAAAAAAATCAAATTTTGTTCTAATTAACAACGTTTGTTGGAAACGTGTCTTAAAGCTTCATTCATTCACCACTCTTTTTGGTGGCGCTGCTGTAAATAGTAGATTGCTAATAATTGTACAGATAAGATCTCAAGAATATAAAAAAAAACCATCTAATGCATTGTAAGTAGCATGAACTGATTGAAATTCAGCGAAAAAGATAATCAGAAAATTCTAACATGCTTGTTTTGTACTCCAAGCCACCAACTCGCATTTTTCCACACCCATGCCGCCATCTTGATGACGTAAGAAGGCAAACGAAAAACGTTATGTAACACTTACCTTTCGCTGTGAGTTTGGCCGTTTTGTCAGACAGCTTGTACTTGTCCACGTTTATCGACGTCATTTTGATCTATCGGAAAATTTGATTTGATCGGTTAGCTAAAGGGAATCCTTCCTGATTGTGCAGTTTCCGCAGAGTTTACCTGTTTAGTGCACTCCTCGGGACCAGCAACTAGATGTGTTCACTGTTGATAGATTTTGGATAAACTTTGCAACTACAACCGTTACGTAACAACCTTAACACAATAATTCCGTTTAAAATTGGCTATTTATCACAATGCAATTAATTGTTACAATTTCGTTAGAGTAGATTGTTTCCAAAGACAATTCAGTGAGATTATATCCCTTTTTTACTATTTTCAATCTTGGAATTTTCACCAGTGCACACACGGTACCCGGACGGACAGTGCAAACAAAGATCGTTCGATGCAGCAAACCGTGCTGTCTGACGTTCTCACTAGCTATGCGAAAAAGCTGAGGATTCCAGAGCAGCAAAGCTTTGGCCCGAATAAAACGAAGAGGAAAATTGTATCACAGCATCCAGCACGAAGAACGGCTGTGCTGGAGCGTTCGTGTATGTGTTGGATTCAGCTCGGGAGACCACATGATGAGCACAGTTATTACGTCATCGATGAATCCTTGTGCTGGGTTTTCCACTCTGGGCAGTTGAAAATCCTTCTGAAGGACACGGCAAAGAGCGCAAGGACGCAAGAATCGGTGTGGGTGGCTGGTGGGTGTAAAAAGGAAATAGGAAATGAGAACCATGAAAGGCGCCATCATGTAGAGGCGGAGCTTATGCGGTTGTATAAATTAAGGGGAAGGTTGCTGAATATTTTATGTACCTCGTGCCTTGCTTTGGTGTAGGTTTTGCGTGGGTGGATTGCGGGTACTTTGTGGGGATTTAAATGGATGGAGAACAGAGAAATGTTGAACTTTGTTTTTTCACCAGCGTCAGCTATAAATATTTCGTTTTACGTGGGCAGCTTTTCCGTGCAAAGGTGTTAGCAAAACAAACTTTTTCTCCACAATGCTACATACAAAAATTTAATATAGGGGCAATGGCTCTTATGTTCGATCTAAAGATTAAGCCCATCGATAAAAATCTTCTGTTCTTCAATGTTCCTTAGAAAAAAATGCTTTCCCTCGAAATGTATGTATGGGTCGAGTATTGCAGACACTTAGGGCGACATTTGGGATGTTAACCCTATGTACACTTTTACGGCTTGCGTTATATGTTCTAAACATATTAACGTAAATGCCCCGACCACGTATGTTGCTGACGTCAGCAGGAAATTTTTATGTATGGATTAGACATGCCTTTAAAATAGCAGGCAAAACGGAATCACCGAAATTTATTTTAGGCATACAATACTGAGCTTGGAAGATTCACCGCAAACATTAACCCTTGCGTGCACAAACATTTTCACAAACAAAAAAAAAGAGTATTGAAACACCTTCCGATGTCACCACCGATCAGGAATTGCTTCCAGTGTTTAATTTTGTAAAGGTTGTGCATAATTTCCGTCTCCTCATGGTATGCGTTTTGGTCTACCGTTAAATTGGAAAACCGAAACATAATAAAGCTGTTTTAACAAAGTCGGTCTAGAACAGATGAAATAGATGCAATGGATTATTTTTTAGAACGAAATGGTTGGGTTTATTCACTGGTCAGTGGTGATACAGTAAATCAGGCTGAAGCAGCGGGTTTTAACTCTAGCTCGAGGCTCTCTTCACATTAGACTTTTATGGGAAGAGAATATCATAGCGATTGAAAACAGTTAAGAGCAGGCATATGATTGGCTTAAAATGCATGGGACATCAAAGTGAAAACAATGAAATTTTAATGTGTTTGGCAGCATAACAAATTAATAATCTCTGGACGAATTTCATTCGAAAGCTTTCATGGGGCTGGCAGCACCATCTCGAAATTCTATTTAAGATTTGGATGCTCAGTTTTCGTCTATTTAAGCAAATTTGTAAATTAATTTTCCTTGAAAAATAAAGCAAGGCTATCATTTGAAAATGGTGTAATGTCTAGGGTGTGCTTTACGTTGTGTGTTATTGTTTGATTTCTCCAATGAATATAAAAAACGATGTATGAACGAAACTAATGGCACTGGAATCAAGTTCTTCTTTCGTTCTAACGGAATTAATTAAATTTAATTTAGAAAACCAGATTTTATTGCCTCCTGCTTGTGCGGAGGTTATTCGAATTGAACTTAAATCTAATTAAAATTGGAGAACGAGCCTGAAAACCTTGTAAATAAAGAGATAAACCTTATATATAAAGAATAATTACAATTTTGCTCTTAAATATTGCATCCAGTGTTGGGAAAATATATTAAAAAAAAGTAAATCTCACCAGTGCCCAAGATCACGCTTGATTTTCATAGACAAAAATCAACAAGCAAACAACTGCTCACTCACCAGCTGCAAATCTCAACAAACTGTGGTGAGATTGAGTTTCATGATTTTTGCAGTACACGCGAACGAAAACGAAACTTCCATAACGGCTGGCAGCAGTCACTTCGTGTCTGCCATCGGTGAACTTTCTAAGAAAACGATGAGCAACTTTTTTTTTAGCGGCGCCGGTGGTGTAGTGGTAAACGTGATTCCCTCTCACCCCAGCAGGCCTGGGATTAATCCCAGTCAGCGCCACCGGGATGTTTTGAGGCATAACATCTCTGATCACGGGAAGTACGGGAAGGGAAGTAAGCCGTTGGTCCCCGGTTCATGAGTTGATGGGTCGATATGTAGGGTTCAGGTGTGGGAGCTGCCTTCCTGGCACGTCGGTAGCATTGGTGCTCAGCACGGAAAACAAGATCGACGGAAAAAACAAACCAAAGGAAAAAAATAGAGCGTGAGCATGAGCATGATTGACCGCCCACGGTTGCTACTCTGTTATTGCCAGACCAGCTGTTATTACACAGAGAATCAATAGACGATGCTTGGGACTAGCAATCATCCTCAATGTGTAAAAACTGGTGATCCTAAACTAGGCAATACCAGCGCTGGCCACGCCCGAACACAGGTCAAGAAAAGAAGGGGAAGGAATGTGTTGACGTCACACTCGCTTTGATGGAAGCCGAGAACACCTCTGCACTTCCACGAGGATTCACTGTTCAACTGTTGAATCAACGTTTCCACAAAGCCATTAAACTTCTCAACATTGTATGGGCGTTGCAGATCATCTGCTGATGGAACTGACTCCAATGATGGAACCGATGGTACACTGATAAAATTTCAAAGATTGTTTTTATGTGTCCCACACATGAATTTTTGCAATTTGATCAACAAATGATATTTATGTGTCGGACTCATACTTAATATGTGTACACATAAAAGCCATGTATAATCACACATACTACTTATTTGACTCATAAATTTCATGTGTGCTTCTGGGTGGATTCTGTTTATGTGTGGTCACATGAAAATCATGTGGAATTTCACATGGAAATTCGTCAATAAAAATGTGTGGAATTTTATTAGTGTACGGTATCTCAAGGAAAGAAGAAAAAAAAAAATAAGTGTGATTATCAGGTTGCAGTTAAAAGTTGATAGAATCATCAGTATGACTGTTCTTACCTAGATCATCTACGGATTGATGGCCACTCATTGATGAACCTGGATCATCACTATGCTACTGCCCACTCGTTGACGGTTGGATATTTACTTCATCTCCAACCGAACGGTGGTTTTTCATAACTGCACTTCTATTATGAGATATAACGCTACGGCATGACAACATTGTTCCGGATGACTGGAGGCAAGTAAGAGTTATCGCCATTCGAAAACAAGGTAAACCCGCGTCGGATTATAACTCGTACCATCCCATCGCGATGCTGTCCTGTATACGGAAATTGTTGGAGAAAATGATTCTTTTTCGTCTAGACAAATGGGTCGAGTCGAATGGTTTACTTTCAGATACGCAATTTGGATTTCGGAGAGGCAAGGGAACGAGCGACTGTGTTGCGTAGCTTTTAACTGAAATTCAACTGGCCTATGCGCAAAAATAGCAAATGGGTTCAGTTTTCTTGGACATCAAGGGGGCTTTTGATTCTGTTTGTATCGACGTCCTTTCGGATAAACTCCACGATAGTGGGCTTTCACCAATTATGAACAACTATTTGAGCAACTTGTTGCCTGAGAAATATATGAGCTTTTCTAATGGAAACTCGATAACTTCACGAATTAGTTACATGGTTACATTAGCTCATGTTTAAGCCCCCTTCTTTACAATTTTTATGTAAAAGACATTGATGGTTTTCTTGATGAAAATTGCTCGCTAAGGTAGCTTGCAGATGACGGGGTTGGGTTCGTTATAGGGCCAAGTGCACCGGACATGCAAGGACCATTGCAAGATACCTTAGACAATATGTCTACTTGGGCTATTAAGCTGTTACAGCTTCAACTAAAGGGTAGAACAATCACTCAAAGTATATCTTTCAAGTATTTAGGTGTCTGGTTCGATTCCAAAAGCACGTGAGGAAAACATATTGCGTATGTGAAACAAAAATGCCAACAAAGAATCAATTGTCTTCGTACAATTACTGGAACTTGGTGGGGAGCACTACCGGAAGATCTGATCAGGTTGTATCGAACAACCATCTTGTCGGTTCTAGAGTACGGTAGCTTCTGCTTTCAATCCGCGGCGAAAACACATATCCTGAAGCTGCAACGGGTTCAATACCGTTGCCTCCGAATCGCGCTTGGCTGTATGCACTCGACGCATACAATGAGCATAGAAGTACTCGCGGGTGTTCTCCCACTGACAGATCGTTTCGCGGAACTGTCCTTCCGGTTTCTTATCCGTTGTGAAGTAATGAACCCATTGGTAATAGAAAACTTTGAGAAGCTGCTCGACAGAAAACCTCAAACAAAATTCATGAGTCTCTATTACAAGTACATGACGTTAGAGATTGGCCCTTCTTCATTAATCTCCAATCGTGATTGCTTTCAAGCCTTCTATAGTTCCTTTGTAAATTTTGATCTGACCATGATGCAAGAAATCCATGGAATACCAGATCACCATCGGTCAATGGTTGTTCCCTCAATTTCTGCAATCAAGTACCACCATGTAAGTAACGATAAAAGTTTTTTCACAGATGGGTCAACTATAAACGCTTCCACTGGATTTGGAGTATTCAACGAATTTCATAGCGCCTCATATAAACTGCAAAAACCCTGTTCTATATACGTTGCGGAACTGACAGCCATATTCTACGCAGTAGAGCAAATTGCCTCACTACCATCTGATCACTATTATATTTTTACAGATAGCCTTAGCTCGTTGGAGGCTATTCGATCAATGAGGCCGATGAAGCACTCCTCGTATTTCCTAAATTGCTAAATTGAGTACTTTTTCTAACTGCTCCTATACTATCACCTTAGTTTGGGTCCCATCTCATTGCTCAATTCCGGGTAATGAGAAAGCGGACTCGCTAGCCAAGGTGGGCGCTATGGAAGGCGATATTTTTGATCGACAAATCGCCTTTGCGGAATTTTTCTCAATTACCCGTCAGCAAGTCCTCACCAACTGGCAACAAAAATGGAATAAGAGTGATCTGGGAAGATGGTTACATGCTATTCTCCCACAGGTATCGAACAAGCCGCGGTTCAAAGGATTGGACTTGAGCCGTGACTTAGGCGTGTCATGTCAAGGCTCATGTCCAATCATTACTCGTTAGACTCGCATTTCTTAGGAATCGGGCTCGCAGGCAGCAATTTGTGCGCTTGTGGTAGTGGCTATCACGATATCGACCACGTGCTTTGGTCATGTACCCTCCATTGTGTTGCTAGATCCGAGTTATCCGCATCCCTCAGGGCCCGAGGAAAACAACCTATGCGACCCGTTAGAGACATCTTGGCGAGCCGAGATCTCGACTATTGCAATTTAATTTATGTGTTTTTAAAACGGATAGATTTGAGGATTTAGTAGTTAGTGTCATCTTGTGTTCCCCCAAGTTGTTAGCTGTCCATCGGTGTACCCCCATGTTTGTCTTTTTCATCAGTTGGTCGCTTAGTTCGAGATCAAGAGCACATTGCTCTCCAAGCCTTGTGTTCTCAATCCCTACCCTGCCATCTATTTGTTGCAATTTGTTACCCCTAACCTCGAGATAGCCGTGAGTAATTGGCCACGCTTTACTGACGTTAGTTTTAAGTAATTTTGTAATCTAAACAATGAATATCGGCTCCGCAAAGCTACGGCAAATGAGCCTGGAGAAATAAACGCATTATATAAAAAAAGGAACCTCCGTATAATAGTTGAGGATGCTAATTTCAAATAACAGACTGTAGTGGTAATTTTTATACGATAGATGGAGTAGATGAAAGCATAGAGTGGATAGTTCCGTTAGAGTACGGCAGTGTGAAGATTGCATATAGATATTAGAATAGCGAGCTAGGACAACTTTTTAAGGAAGGTACAAATCGGTTATTTCATCTCTCTTTACCAAACTCTCCCTTTGGAGAGGGATGGTGAGGGGTGTGTCCCCCCCTCCCGCCACCACTGGCAAAAAGAGAAGAAAGCCGACCGCTCAAGTACCAACGGTGTGTTTGAAACAGTTCTACCGATTTTTTACCGCACTTCAGTTGTTATTTGAAGGAAGGCATCCAGTCGTGGGTTTGGAAATTGCAACTATTGTTTACCCCTACCACGATATGTGCTCCTGTCATCGTCGACTTGACGATCTCGAGGTGACACGGGTGGGGTATGTGCTGCTACTGTACCTTTCGACCATTGACAGTAATTGATGGTATGCTCCCATCCAGAGTTATGTACTTTGACTATATGTTTTAGTATTACTTCTGCGTGAAGTCAACGATTTACATAGTTGAAGATGCTAATTTCAAATAACAGACTGTAGTGGTATTTTTTATACGATAGATGGAACCGATTTGTACCTTCCTTAAAAAGTTGTCCTAGCTCGCTATTCTAATATCTATATGCAATCTTCACACTGCCGTACTCTTAACGGCAGCCCTAAGTTTGCACCTTTAGAATCGATAAAACGATCCATAAAATATTGGAAAAAGTTCCATAAAAAACATCCAAATGATCCATAAAACTTCGGAGAAAATCCTTAAAAAAGTGTAAATAAACCATACAAAATATCAATATGATCCATATTTAATGTAAAATTTAGCAACACAATTGTAAAAATGTACCACTAAATTTCTAAATAATGAGCATTGGAATTATACGAATTACCCATAAACATATTGCAATTGATCCATAAAACATTCAGCAATGAACCTTAAACTAAAGAAAGCGATCCATAAAAAATCAAGTTTGCACACTTAAAAATATAGGCATGATCCATAAATTAAACGTATATTATTTTTAATTTTGATCCATAAACCTTGAAAAATTGCTCCACTGTTTATCTACTTATATTTACTGTCCTGCCCGTGTATTTAAGGTAGATGTGCGAAGCGACGGGCAAGCGTCTAGAATTAGCTTCCAAAAGAAGATTCTATAATAATATTCTTAAGAAGCTTCCTATGGAAGCTTCATTAAAAAACTTTTTAAGAAGCTTATTCTAGACGCTCGCCCATCGTTCTGCTCTTCTGACAAGAAAAAAACACGGGCAGAACAGTAAACCTGAGTAGCTACGCAGTAATGTAGCAATTTTCCAAGGTTTATTGATCAAATTAAACGGCGCCGGTGGTGTAGTGGTAAGCGTGATTACCTCTCAACCCAGCAGGCCTGGGTTCAATCCCAGTCGGCGCCACCGGGATGATCTGAGGCATAACATCTCTGATCACGCTTTCCTTCGGATGGGAAGTAAAGCCGTTGGTCCCCGGTTCATGAGTTGATGGGTCAATAGGTAGGGTCCAGGTGTGGGAGCTGCCTTCCTGGCACGTCGGTAGCATTGGTGCTCAGCACGGAAAACAAGATCGACGGAAAAAACAAACCAAAGTAAAAAAAAAAGGATCAAATTAAAAAACATATGTATATAGACCGAGGGGGGCGACTCTAGCTACGATGCAGGAAAAATTGTGTTTTGTTTCGGCTAGCTGCACGCACGCTGAGTAGATAGAAAGAAGATTGATGACGATTCTGAAGATTTCCTGTTAAAAGATGAGGCCCGATGCAAGTAGATGCGAGAAATGAAAGAATATTTTTCGAAGATTGATTCGCTAGTGTTAGATCTGTTGAGCATCTAGAATTGGGTTCTTTAAGGGTATTGAGGTAAATGCATATTCGTAATCTGCATTAAAAATGGAACCCAAACCCAAAATTTCATCAATTTTGGTACGCTGGAACATTTTAAATAAGTACGATTACATTTGCAAAAATCACCTTACTAGCGCCCCTCGGTGTCACTTTGCATGGGAGCGAGTTGTCAGTTTGTTAGTTTAGTGTTAAACAGTGAAGTTGTTATTTTGCTTTAAATCTTGATTTAAAAATCGAGATGAAAGTGTGTGGGTTCGAAAAAAATATCGCCGTGCTAAAAAAACCAAGTTCTTTCAGATGATGCATAAAAAATGATACATTTTTCAAAATTAAAGAACCCAATTGAGATTTGGATGTGTCGCCCCCCTCGATATAGACTATAATTGGAACACTCCAAAATAAACACGTCTACCAACAACTGGAACACCTACCCTAGGTATGATCCATAAAATTAACATTTATTTTTCATTTTTTCTTAAGAAGATTATTATAGAAGCTTCTTTTGGAAGCTAATTCTAGACGCTTGACCATCGATCGCACATCTACCTAAAAACACGGCAGGACAGTAAATCTAAGTAGTTAAGCAGTAATGGAGCAATTTTCCAAGGTTTATGAATCAAAATTAATAATACAGTGTCCAAAACGTGAATACCCTGTACCGCCAAACCCAGTGACAACCCTGTGGGAGATTCAGAGAGCTACGGTAACGGTCGCTGTCAGAAATGACAGACGTCAGGTTTGGTTCAACGGAACTGTGAACTCACAGTTCCGTTGAACCAAACCTTAGATAGGTCGGAGTATGAACGAGAAAAAAAAGAGGAAAAGAAGATTCAATTCCCAACCATCTAAAAAACGTTTTACAGCTAAATTATTTTAATTGCCTAAATTTGTTAATATACATATCGTTTAATTAAATTGTAGTTATTTGTAGTGAACTAGCTACCAACAATCAATACAAAACTAACGATTTTAAATTGGCTCACTACTTGACTTGCCTATTGGTCCCAAGCAAATCGATTAACGTACCCCATTCTAGTCAAAATTCTAGTACTACGCTATGTTTGTTTTGATTCGCTATGAAAGTTTGACAGATAAAATGAGGGGTTCGGGGATTTTCTCGTGTTTTATAGGGGTGCATCGATAAGCTTGGGACCGAAGATAGTACCAGAGCTTAGCCAAAAAGTTGAGCACATTTCTTCGGTCTTAATGTTACCTCTATGTAGCTACTGAAGTAGGTTAGTTGGAGGTGGAATTCGTGCAAATATTGAATTTAATAACCCTATATTTGCTTAATCTAGATACTACAATTTGATCCTAAAATCTGGTAACCTACAATTTGTTCCTAAACGCTATATACATGATTAACCCTAAGTAACTAGTAAGTAGCTCATTTTACATCGTTTGCGTGCTTAACTAAAATAATAATTGAATCCCTAAATGCTAAATCTAGCCTAATCTTTGTTGAAAGAGTGACGGAAGATAACTCTCGGTTTGAATATCTCCCGCTCAGCCTCCTATCGCTCTTCATGGAGGAATTTCTCTTCCTCCAGCGCTTTCTTATTTGCGCTTTTCTCCTACTGGTCTAGGGATTCTTCCAGGCTGACCTCATTGGTACTTCCTTTTCCAGATTCGGTGCGGCATCACTCCTCGCTCTATTATTTCTGCTAGGTGGTTTCTTTGGGACATACTTCTTGGTTCCTTTTGCCACCTTCAGCATATTTGTGCACTTAGAGCACGTCTACGGAACCTCCTTTACAGCTGTTGTCTTACCAGCACAACTATAATGGGTCCAGAAATCGCAGACATCACACTGGACCATATCATCTATTTCTATCGCTGTTCTGTTCTTCACTCAATGGTGGTGTTATTTTGAGGTTATATCCGATGTTGTTCTTCAATAATGTTCGGATTAATGAAAGCAACTTCCTCAGAGCAGTCTCGTTTTGGACAGCTTGAAGCTGAAATAGGTTTTATTATAAGCATTAAGATTGGTTTTGATTTTATATTAGTTTAATAAAACCTATTTCAGCTTCAAGCTGTCCAAAACGAGACTGCTCTGAGGAAGTTGCTTTCATTAATACGAACATGGCTATATTTTTAAGTGCGCAAACATGATTTTCTATGGATCACTTTCTTTAGTTTAAGGTTCACTGCTGAATGTATTATGGATCAATTGCAATATGTTTATGGGTAATTCGTACAATTTCAATGATCATTCCTTAGAAATTTAGCGGTACATTTTTACAATTGTGTTGCTAAATTTTACATTAAATATGGATCATATTTATATTTTTTATGGTTCATTCACACTTTTTTAAGGATTTTCTCCGAAGTTTTATGGATCATTTGGATGTTTTTTATGGAACGTTTTCGAATATTTTATGGATCATTTATTGGTTTTTATGTTCAAAAGTATGTTTGCCACTCTTAACGGAACTATCAATACTATACTTTCATCTCCTCATTTATCGTATAAAAATTACCACTTTAGTCTGTTATTTGAAATTAGCATCTTCAACTATGTAAATCGTTTACTTCACGCAGAAGTAATACTAAAACATATAGTCAAAGTACCTTCGTATAAGTTTTATAGAACTTAGTTGATATCCATGGATTTTTTATATGGTTTAAATAAAGTTCTTTTCAAATGTTTTAATGTCTTGACAAATGTAAAGGTTTTTTTTCAGTATTATTATGATGATCTGTAAAGCTTCTTCGCAGAATTTCAAATGTTTTCAAAATTATGACATATCTTCAAAATGAGTGAAGAAATTCAACTTTTATATGAAACGTTTGCGCATGGCAAAAAAGTGCTTAAAAAAATATCGTTATTCAGCCATGCAATGCAAAAATAGATTGCACCGGTATTTATTTTTTAATTCTCTTGGATGGCTCAGCTCTTGGACTGGGGGAGCAGCCCCCCCTCCAACGGTCCCCCTTATTTACTCCAATGGCCAGCAGTGTTTGGTTGTGCTGCTATGCGTTTAATGTGATTGACGGAAGTATGGACAGTACGATTATTGTCAATAATATTGAAAGCTCTAAATTAGTAACTGTGGATGTGCTTAAAAATAAACTAAGCTGCAATATGTGATATGCAATGCAATATGCAATAAGTCAGAGACGAATGCAACATTACAACATTACTTAGCTCATACAATTGTCAGTATTTTAAGCTGCTGGCGATTTTGGTTCCAAGTTTGTATGGAGTTTTTGGTCAAAATGTATGAGAAAACGTTATCTCTATCATCGATCGATAGAGTGCGATCATAAATTTGGTTTATTTACTCGGTTTAGTTCAGAAAAATGCGTTCGAACACAATTTTTAGGTACATGCAAATGCAAATATCTTAATAACACTAACTTGAATCGTGATGCAGTCTTCAGCAAAGTAGTTTAATCACTACAAGCCCAGTATCACTTGCAAAACTCACTGGGTAATTCGTATATTTTCAATGCCCATTCTTTAGAAATTTAGCGGTACATTTTAAAAATGGTGTTGCTAAATATGGATCATATTTATATGTATTATGGATCATTCACACGTTTTAGGGATTTTCACCGCGATTGTAAGAGGTCATCTGGGTGTTTTAGGAGCGTTTTTATTTTTTTACGGAACATTTAAAATTATGTATATGCAAAAGCAAATGTTCATGTTTTTGTTACCCTTAGCGTTAGCTGTAGCACCCTTCGAGCATAAAAAATCAAATATGAAAAAAGCCTGGATTTAATTTATGGCCAATTGGAGAATTTTAGGCAATTATGAATAGGAAGCTCAAAGTGAAGAGGAAATTGATCAAACTCACCATAGGTTAGGTTTATTTATTAAATAGACCTAACACACCAGTCATTACTGTGATATCACGAGGAATATTTTTGCATGTTGTCTTTCCCTAAAATACCCACCAATCCAACCTTTAATCACCTTTTTTATTCCAGACCGATCTATTGAAAAAAAAAATCAAAGTGCACGCAGATATCGTTGTTCGTTTCAACATGCATTGTCCTCCAATCTCGATGAACGCAAATGGACCCATCAGTTTCATAACAGCGATGAAATTGCTTATGATACTGATAACGCATCAAACAGTCATTAAATGTTGTAGAGAAACTTTTTAAATATAATTTTATGACAACACCAAAGGAATAATTTCTATGATATCCCGAAGCCATCGTCCATTCTTTGACCTCAATCGCGGAACACATTATGGAACTACACACGCCGTTTATTTGCAACATAAATATTCCTGCGTAGCAAACATGTGACGCAAATTGTTACGTCTTCTCTCTGGTTGCTCAAGCTTTTGAAAATATATACCACTGCTTTTTCAACTCGGTACATACAGTATATAAAGATCGATTGAAGTGGGCTAAACCACCCACGCGTTGAAGTGTTTTACCACCCAACAGGAACGGGCAGGAATGAGAGTTTGCCTCTGGCACTTCATGACAGCACATTGAATGGTTTCGGTGCGCATAAAAACGCTACCAAGCTGAAACGAAAATCGATGAAAATCATTTGGTCTAAGCTGAAGAGATTGAGAGGGATTTCCAATGCAATATATAGGTATATGTTTTTTTTGCTGAACCATGGATGAAAGTTATCTTTCGTTCGTTTAGTTTTTTCAACGTCCAGCATTCTTTCGCTGAAATGGTGAACATAAGTTCTAATGGCTGATAATCATAGTATAAGCTTGGACCATTCATGCTCGATTCTGAAAACTTTTCGCGGTAACAAAATTATATTGGTAGGAAATTAATGCAATAAATTTAAGGCAATTTAATTTTGTAGCACGGGATCCTCTATGTTCTCAGAGGAGCTTATTCGATATAGTATCAATAATATGTTTAATTAATTCTGTTTTATTTTTTATTGAATGCATTAATGTCCGTACTAAGTTTAATTCAGACGGTTATAATTCCACTAGATTTGGGGTTTATTGTATTGATAGTAGCAACTTGTAATCCAATATGTTAGATGGCATGAATCAACCGTACATAATCTGAACGGGCTTCAGTAATTTACTCTTTTTCATTTAGTTTGATTTGCTTACAATTATACACATTATAAAATGACTAAAATATATACGTACCCTAATAAACAAAGCACAAGCAATAAAAAATCTCAAATTGGCCACTAAATACTACAGGGGTGCACCAATAAACAAAAAACAAGTTGCAATAGAAATGAAGAAAAAGGCAATAAACAAATAAAAAGCTTCTTTTAATAATTTGAATGTGAGCGGTGAAAATGGCAGAAAGGGCAATAGTAAATAAAATACGCTCAATTAAATAAGGATGAATCTCCACTAAATTAGGAAATTTGAGCACTAAATAACTCACTTTCGTCACCTGTAGTTGAACATATTTTCCCATAAAAGTTGCAAAATGAGCAATGTCATATTGAATAACGGCAATAAATAAATCTAAAATGTCCCACGCACAGTTATCACTGTTGAAATCCAATTATGCTGTAAAATCGTAATTATTTCCAAAAAAAAAAAAAATGAAAATATCTTTTAAAAACTGAAAAAGTTCCAGGAACCAGGAGATAAATGTATGCTTGAATATGAGGATGAGCCATCGTAAAATATGAATCGTTCTTAAAGAAAAGAAAATAATTCATGCAGGAAAGTAAAAATGAGCAATTAAAAACGAACACTGCGCAATATAAACAAAATTCCAATGATATTCAGGAAATATTCCTTTAAATTGAAAGATTATGAGCCAATAACCCAGATCAATTTCCATATAGTATTTTCAGGACAGCGATAAGTAGTGATACTGTGTCTTGGCTAACAAATTCGATGTCGATAAAGAAGATTAACGAATGTGGGTCTCATTGAAAAAGGTACCATTAAACAAAATCAAAAGAGCACTAAAAACCGCTGTCCCAGGGAAAATTTCAAAAACGCTCAACAAAAAAATAAGAAATGAGCAAGAAACGTATAAAATTAGCACTCTGAAAAATAAATTGAGCATTTTATAGGCCATGAAGGTCACTAAGAACGAAAACAATATCTTTTGAAAACCTGCAAACCTTTATCGAACCATAGACAAACAGACATAACACTCGCATCTTGTACATCGAACACGCATTTAACGGTGGAGAACCAAAACGTATAGGATTGGCCTGCGCTTAGTCCAGACCTAAATCGAATAGAAAACTTGTGGGGGATCCTCGTGAGATATGTTGTAAGTGGTGTAAGACCATTTGGAACAGTTCGTTAACCAGAAGTTACCGTAAGAGAAGCCTGTAGATCAATATCTTCAAAAACCTTCGACCATCATCCATGAATCCATGCCGAACAAGATTTCTAACTATTCAGAAACGGCAAACTAAATATTGACCATTAAATGTTTATTTGATTTTAATAAGCGGTGCGTTTAAACGATTTTCCTTTTTGCAAATAACTTATTTATTCTCAACACGCAGAAAAAACACTGAGGCGTAAATTAACAAAATATTTTGTTATTATTTAATACGAAATTTCTATTTGTTTCAGTTCACAAAAAAGATTCAAATGAATGCAGAAGTTCATTTAAATCAAATAAATAAAATTGTTTAAAACTGTTTTTATTGTTTTAACTAAATAATGTTTAAGTGCACGTCTCCAACTGTCAGCCTGTATAGACATCGTTGCTAATTATAGTTGAAAAAATCCTTCTTAGGGAAAAGCTGCCTTCAAACTTTGATCTTCAAAAGTAAGTTTTAGTTTTAAAAATTATGTCGATTTATATAGTTTTTCGGCAAGCAATCTATTAACTTGCATTTGAAATTTCAGTGCTGACTTGCGATAGGGCGAAATAAGGCTACACTGTTGATCATCGACGAATTCGTTCTTTGGCACTGCATATGCAGTACTCCTGTGTCTCACCGAACTTCGAAGAACAAAATCTAGCCACCTTCAACCTACTTCTGGTTCCGGAGATTCAACAGAACAATCCCTTGTTGAAGCAGCATGGTCACCATCAGCAGCTCAGTGGCAGCCGAGGTAGCAGCAGAATCGATTCAAAATTATCACCAGCAATAACAAATCAATATCATGGTGCACACCAAGGCACTCAATGACAACACGTTCTACAACTCATTCACGCAGCAAATGGTGCAACGCAATAGTCAAATTGGTGAATAAATAAATAAATAAATGAATAAACAGTGGCTCAGTAAGCAACTTCTTTGTAATCAGAATTGAAAAATTTTGGTTGATTTTTCAATAAAAACAAGCTAACCTAACCTGGGGATGTAAAAAAAAAATTGATTCTGAAACAATAAAAAATACGTTTCAAGCCAACTAAAAACGTTAATTA